>NW_027316532.1:5082590-5385090 GCF_026437365.1 Eucyclogobius newberryi | reverse complement strand
CACATCCACAGTTGGAGCAGTAATCCCTCACCTTCACCGCCTGTTGCCCAGACACTGTTTACCATCCTTAAAAAAGAAAAAAAAAAGACAGTCCATTTTGAAACCTGTTGTTTAGAGTCAACTCGGGACTCTCCCCGCTCGGCCTCCAGCCTCACTCTGTGTTTGCTGTAGTTTCTTACTGCCACTGTGAGGGCTATAACAGATCCGGGGCCAGCTGCATGAGTAAACTGTGGACAAGTGTAGCCAAACAGACTGCAGATATATGAGCGCGGTGCAGGAGAGGGCACAGGGGCCGGAGCCGCTGATCTATGGAGCCAGGGCCGGCCAATACATCTGCTCCATGAGAAAGAGAGAGAGCGGGCCTGGGAGAGAAGTCCAGCATTCGCTCGCCGATACTTCCAGAGGGTCAAGAACACTTTCAAACAGCAGTCTATAATACTACGCTGATCTAAAGGTAGTCCGACTGTTTATGGGTCGATCAAATGACAAGTGCCGATGATTTTAGTCATATGAATAGTTCTAGTTTTGGTAACACTTTATAATAACTACACTTAATATTCTTAATAAAGCATGACATTAAATTAACACATAGTTTGATAGGAATGATTCATACTTGCTTCTTAATTGAACTCCTCTTAATTTAAATAGTTATTAAGCTTGAATAATTTTGGATAAAATATTTGTTCATTATACTTTATTAAGGGTAATTAGAGCCTCTTTTTTTTCATGTTTTTCTACTTATTTTGGTGGGTTGGTTCTTGTGGTAAATATCTTTCAGAGTCGAGTTGCAGTTTAGGAAGGAAAAAGTCAAGTAAAAGTAAAAAATTATAGGAAGTAAAGTAAACTAAAACAGAATCCCTCTGTGATGTCATCAATAAGCGACATTCCACTGAAAATGCATGAGCACTTTAACTGACACAGAGGCTGCACGATTCCCTACATAAGGCACTATTTAGGCCTAAATCCGAATGTCCAGCAGGTGAAAAACTAGTGCACTCAAATTTTCCCACAATGCACCATGAAAAGTAGTGTCCGCAAAGTTGCAAGCGTTAGCCGCTTACTCTAGCTTGAGGTCACATCACAGGCAAAAGTTGAACAATCCAGTCCGTTTGTTGTTTAATGTGAGACTTGTATAATTATTAGTCCATAAATATTTGTGTTAGACGGATTTCAGTGTGGACAAGCGTGGACATTTTTTCTGACGGTTTAAACAATCATTTAACAAAATAAATGTGTTGTTAGGTTTTAATATCTGTCAAATCATAAATATTGTGTATGGATTTTGGCTCTTGTTTACAATATGGTTGCTGGGTTACTGTTGTAGAATTAGCTCTATCTATGTCACATCTGCTGCTCATATCCAACCAGGAAGTAACATTGTAAACGTCACCAAAATGGTCAAACAGAAGAAAAATAGGCGTAATTGTTTGTAAAACCATAAATATATTCCGGTTCACTACGTTTTTGTGAAATGTGGAGTCCAACATGTCGTATGCACTTGGTGTATTTAATTCATATAACATACATTTAAGGGCCGTTCTTCCAGTCTTGAACATCTAGAGATTGCACTGGAGATATTATTACTATGCCTGGAATATTATAAATTATTATATATTATATATTATTTTTGTGTTCGATTCCAACACCGACAATTTCCTGCATGTCATTATTGGCTTTGAATAAAGCCTGCGGGCCAAAACAAATCCTTAGAAATAAATAAATACATAAAAAAATATATAGTTATATTATTATGTTTCACTGAAATTCTCCAGGTGTTTTTTTTTTTTTTCAACAAAATCTTTCCCTTTTAACATAACATATGTGTGATTATTTTTGTTCCATTTAGGTGGTTACTAAGCCTGAATCATTGTTATCAAACAATTAATCATGATTAAATAGGCCTTTATTCATGCTTTATTAAGGCTATTAAAAGTGTAGTTGTCATAAAGTGCTTTTTTTTATGTACCGGTACTTTTCTCATACTTTTGTTGCCTTACTTCTATTTTTTAATTACCGTACAATGTCTTCCCTCACCAGCCCCGCCCACTCTGCCAGTCTCTCATGTCTGACCCTGTGGTTGGCTAAAGCTGCTCTCATGTTCTGAGTGCTTGTTGAGCTTGTTTAGACGCTGGCTGCAGCAGAGTAGAGCTGTGTCGCGGTGCAGATCGGCCCCAGGCGAGCCATCTGCAGGAGCCCCACATCAACCAGTGATAATCCAGTCTGTCCACACTTCACACTTCACTCTCGCTCGGGTTCTGCTGTCAGGGATGAGGCACGAGGATAGGAGCAGAATCGCATATTTACTTCATTTTTTATGTTGGGAAAAGCAATCCAAAGATCAGTTCTAAGCTTTACAGCGCGGTATCACAGCAGCAAAGTTATAATAGATTTTGATGTGGTATTAGGAGACATTTTGGGATTTTAAGTTTTTGATGTTATATTCTCGTCCCCTCATTAAAAAACATACCTGGAGTTGTGTTTGCTTCATTCATGGTTGCTTCGTGAACCCTGTTTGCAAGGTTGTCTTCTTTGAGTGCGCACAAATCGCTCTGTTTGAATTTTACCCGGATCAATGCATCACAGATAAACTCTTCGACTTCTCTTGTGTAATTTTTGTAGTTTATAAACCATCACCGGACTCGTTCTGCGGTCGAATAATGTTCAGAATAAAATCATGGCTCTTTTAGCAGAGCATTCATGTTGCCAAAGGACTGCATTTATTTGTTTTCAGCACAAGGTGATCCAGTATAAATGTAGTTAGTTAAATGTAGACTTGTTGTAAGTTTGAAAATGTTAAATACTAATGCAAAGGTGAACAAAAGCATGTTTAAATGCTAATTAAAGCCACAATAATGCATAATATAGCCACCTGAGACATGTTTGTGGCATGCTTTTTTATTTTTACGCAATTTTTGCCATTTCAACATATACATGTAATTATAGTTATGATCAGTAAGTGAAATTTAAGAGTTTATTTATTTTATTCATCATAACTTTATTTTCTTTTTTTATTTCTCCCTCCAACACTAATTCAAAACAATGCTATGCAAACACACATTTTACAAGCCTATTTGCAAAGGACACTCCCTGTGGAGTCACACAGTCTACTAGGTATTTTTTGCATATTTTTGCATTGTTTAATTTAGCAATGCCAGCGACGTGTAATAAACAAATTATTGAGAATTGACTTGATTAGAGTGGGAAAAGGAATGAATAAATCTCAGTTCGTTTGTCGACTGAAAAAGCACATTAGATTACCTACAAACAATTGTCGGATTAACTTAATGTCCAATAATCATATCGTATAATAAAATGTGGAAAGACACATGTTTATTTGTAGTAAATTCATTTATGTGTTTGTTTGTTTGTTTATTTGTATGTCTGTGTGTAGCTGGCCTAGTGTATGGACAGCAGCTTTTTTACCGACTAAGTATTCTTTCCCATGCAGCATTCTAATTGACTTGTCCACATCACAATTGTTTTTAATTCGATTTGCGGAAAAAGATAGCACTCAAGGTTTTCCTAAAGACAGACAGACAAAAGGCAGTTTGGACAGGAGAGGTGCAGGAGAGGTTCAGTCTTGAGGGACCTTCTGTCAAACGGCTCCAGCTATGTGTGAGGAAACCAAAATGGCACCGGAAAATACTGCAGCAGACACGCTCAAGTCCACGCGCTCGACCCGCTAGACTGACATTTTCCGAAGCCTGTGGACAAATACGACTAAGCCGCACTCCCAAGAGCCCGAGTAAGTGAGAAACGCCAATAATAACAACGTGATGGGAAACAAAAGCTGAAAAAACATATCAAAACGCACGTCCAGACGAGCTAAAAGCATAAGGGCACAGAATAGAGAAGTAACTGCAGCTTTCAAGGAGATACAGGATTGGGAGAGCTTTGAAAGCAAAAGGGAGATGGAAATCAATAGTGCAACTTTCAGTGGAACGTGAAGTGGCTTGCGGATGGATACAAGATGACACTTTTCATTGGAATAATTGTCAAAAAGGTAAAATGGTGTGTGACAAGGCGTTGGCAGTTCAGCGTCAGATTATGGAAGATATAAGTCATGTGTCCTTTCTCTGATGATTTGCTCTAGAGATGGGACATGTGCATGTTATTATTTTTGCTTATTATAGTCGTAATGTTTGTGTAGTGATTGTTACAAAGACATATAACGTATTTTTCAGATTATAAATCGCTCCAGAGTATAAATTGCACCAGCCAAAAAAGCATAATAGAGAAGAAATAAAACATATACAAGTGGCACTGGAGTATAAGTCGCATTTGAAATGTATTTGATAAAATCCAAGTCCAAGAACAGACATTTCATCTTGAAATGCAATTTAAAATAATAACAGATGAGAGAACATGGTGAATAGGTGTACGTATGCTAACGCTAACACCTTCAGCTACATGAGGCACAGACAGAACTGTGGTAAGTGTCTGGTATGTTAACGTAACATATGAACAGTTATTCAGATAACTATAGCATAAAGAACATGCTAACAAGTTTACCAAAGCATCAGTTTTACCCCAAATCACTAAATCCATTGAATTCTTCTTCCTCGATGTCACTTCTAAACAAACCCGCAAACTCCAGAGGTAGAGGAAGTGCTGATTCTTCTTCTGCGTCGCTTAGAGCCAAGAGCGCCCTCTTGTGAAATGCGGTTGCAGGTGTGAAAATAATGGATAATATCACATATAAGTCGCACTCCGGCCAAAACTCTGTAAAAAGGTGCAATTTATAATCGGGAAAATACGGTAGTTGAATTTGTTATTCATCATCACGCATCCAATTTAAATCATATCTTGTTCAGTCCAAAATACTATTTACATCCTTGCACTTTTTTGTTGCTTTCCAGCTGCTTTTGTATGATTATTTGACTGAAAGAGTTATTGTTTTACAAAAATATATAAAAAATAACTCCCATTCAGATCTGTCCTTTAAACACTGGGGTACCTCAGGGATCCATCCTCGGCCCACCTCAGTTTTCTTCCATTTGCTGCAAATTGAGCATATTATTGCCGAACATAACCTATCCTTTTTGACCCGTAGTGTAGCGTGAAATGGTTGTGAGAGAGGGAAGAACACACAGGAAATTGTCAGTGCTTGATTCCAACTCACGACTCTGCGGCTGCAACTTGGCATACGTGTTATCCAAACTTTTCATATTTTTCTATTCACTTTTTGCCCTTGGGTGAACTTTCGTATTTTCCTGTTGGCTGAAATGTTGAACTTTTCATCGAGTGCACTTCTCTCACTTAACCTTTTGGTAGAACTGCATTTCCTCTTAACTAAACAAAATGTAATACCATGAGTCAATCTGAATGCTCCTATGTTGCTACAATTCATGGCTCACTGGGTTGTTTTGAATTGGCTCCATCATCCATGAGTCTATCGGTAAAATAGTGACTCTGATTCCTCCAGAAAATATCGCAAAGAAAAACATGTTTGCATATACTTCAGGGTGGAAAAATATAGCCTTAAATAACAACAATTAAGCCTATGTTTGCTTAACTACCATACATTATATGCTTAGTAAACTCAAATGAATCAATGTAATTGTTAATTATTGTCTGCTACTTACAAAAAAAAATATTTAAAATTGTGCTTTTAGCCTTGATTTAATGAGTATCATCTTTTTAAAATTTAAAATTTTACCTCGGTATGCGGATTTATTGTTAAGGGCTATAAAAGGATTTACGAATCCAATTCAAATTACATTTCAAATAATCACAATGACCAAATTGCAAAAGTTTCAACTACTTAAGTCATGTCTGGAAACAACTAAATATATCATCGCCTTTGTGTCTGACTTTATGTAAAGACCTTTGCATTATGTTTAGACCTTTGCAAACATTGTTAAAAAATCATCAATCTGTAATTTTAACCATAAAAACCTACTTTTTATTTTGTATCATTATTATTACAGTATTTATACATAATTTGTATTAATTTGATAATTTGAAAGGTGAACAATAAAGCAAATACATTTCCAAGAATACAAGTTCACGTCACAGTGCCCACCATTGCATTTTTGCACCATCGATTCAGCCACCATTTACATATACACACAATATTCATATTCAGCCCATACATGCAGTTCTGTCTCAATAGAAAGTTCCAAATTTCTACAAAATGTTCTTCCCTTCAATTTGTTTCTAAATTCGTTTTTACAAATCACCGCCACATCAAATATGATTTTTCCTGCTACTTTTATTTCTGCTTGAGGGAAAGTACAACATGATCAGGGGTGACAGGATGATTGATCGAGCAGATTACGCCGAGACGATGCAGGTGACGTCGCCTTGAGTTTTCCTTCCGCACTTACGGCTTTTTAATATGAGCTGGCTGCACTTCCATACAGGCTTCATTACAAAGAGATTACAGGCTCCGTCCTCGCTGCTCCTGCACATATCCAGATATCGACTGGTTCCTCCTGATCACACCGCTGCTCCACACACAACACACTTTAATATTCTGCCTACCACCGCGCAATGTAGAGGAGAGATGGGGAACACAGGCGTCATCTTCCAATATGGATCCACATGTAGACTCCTGTCCGTCCTCTGCATTGCTTTGTCCGACATTTAGATGCATAGCAAGGGCTCTGTACATATGCTGACCACCGGAGACATTAGTGAACGTAACACAACTAGAATAAGTTGCATAATAAGCAATAAGCAAAATAAATGTACAGAAAGCCACTCTTATCTCAATTTCTTGAGAAACACATGTGAACTAAAAACTGCCAAGGATGCCTCCATGTTTGTTTTATTGCTGATCTTTTGGCAAGATTCACTTTGAGCCCTCTGGTGGTTATTCACCAGAAAATACAGTCTTAACATTAGACATGGTTAGAATTTAAAATGTTGTGACGGTGACTACTCTTTGAATGCAGAGAGCTGTTTAAGTATGAACATGGAGCATGAGAGAGCCTGAAAGGACACAGCCAAAACCAAGCTAAATTTACTTTTTTGAGCTTCTAGCCATGTTTTACCATTGTTCACTCATCAAAAACATACCTGGGGTTGTATTTAGTTATATTCCTAAATCCTCTTTCCTCAAAGTTGTTCAAAATGTTCTAGTTTTGTGACATCATAGGTAGAGCTCTGAGATCTCCATAAATTATCGCCAGACTCGTTCATCATTCTCGTTCATTACAACTGCGAGCCTGGATTTGCATGTTGGGTTCAAGCAAGGTTTGTTTATCTCCCTTATGTAATTCACTCTGCTCCTTCATTTCATTCATTCACTTGACTGTGCTTTTAGGTAGACCGATGTTTGTTGTAAAACATGAAATGCCAAAATAAATGTCCTCAAGAGCATGTTTAAAGGCCAATAACAACACAAATAATGCAAAATATGTGTATTTAAGTCTGTTTTTAGAACCAGGACTGTGGAAATGTAGTCCAATGTGGTTACCTCAAGTTTTGTTTTGTTTTAGATGTCACGTGAGGACAGTCAGATGTTTGACCACATTTTACTTTATTAAAAATACAATCCTGCACTTCAGATAATTACTTTTTAAAATGGATTATTTAGTGCAAAGTGAATAACCTTGCTGTGCCAAAGGCTGTTTGGAAAGCTTCCATTTTAAAGAAATAAGACGATTCATTTCAGAAACGTCAGTAAGAAGAAAAGCAATGGGAATACTGCTAAATACAATGGTTAATTGTTTACTTGTATTTGTACTACTACTACTATTACTTTATTACTACTTTAAATTCACCAACGTAGCTTCCATTACCTTTGTATACATGAGAGAATATACACAGTTTAAAGCAGCATAATAATAGAATACATCACTACTAATTAGTTTTGAATACTTACTTTAAATTAGCATATGCCACAAGTGGGACTCATTTATTACTTACAAAAATTAAGTGCAATCTTTAGACATAACTATTAAAAACCCATTAAACAACATATTTTCTGTGATTTTATTTATTCACTTTTCTTCTGTGGAGCATATAAATTGGAGGTTTAGCAGAGTTGAGTCGGTTCTGGTGTGGTATATATCTATTGAAGTACAAAGTGTGCAAAGCTGAGTGGATGAAAAATGCCAGTGCTTTGTAGTCAGACTTAAAAGTGTTGGAAATCTTTAGCTTGGAGCCCATTTTGGAAACAAACACGCACTTATTTATGATTGCTATAGAGGATGTACAATTACAATTTGCATACAGCGAGAGTATATGAAGAGCGGATACAGAAATGTAAACAAAAGGGTTAAAACAAAGATGGGCGAAATAAATTAGCATTTTGTTTAGACAAATCTATAATCCCATACAAATATTAACACACAAAACATTGTATAGTAGCATTGTATTTGTGATAAATATACTTTAATGTGACTGCAGTCTTGGCTCTAATATATTTTTTATCAATTGGTATTTGGGTGGTTAAGGACAAAACATGATATCCAAAAACACCCATTCTTACCGTGAACAAGCTCGCCTCTCGACAGATCTAATTTGTCTTTTGATCTTATCTTGATGCATTTGACATTGCTTCGATGAGCCTCCACACCTTTAATAAGACTTGGAAAATTAATATTAAGTTCGTATAACATCAAAATGCTTGAACTTTTCCAATTTTACAGTAAAAAGTACTACTTTTTGTTGTTTGGACCAAAATAGCAGGAAGCTGGAGGGCCCTGGGCTGTTGTTTGGACATGCCTGGTGAAGAACATACTGTAGAACATTCCAGACCAAGTGTTAACATACTGTATAGATACTGTTTATCTCTTTAAATGGTCCCAAATAGCAAATTAAGTTATTAAGTCTTTTGAAAACAAAAAGAGCTGCAACGATGAATTGGTTGTAATGTTATCGGGATGATACAGACTCTAAAAGACTTACAAAAAGACATTTCTATAACGAAGACAGAGGGATTATGAAATAGGCCATCTCTCCGTCACAGAGCCATCTTTTATTCATGCGTCGTATGGCGGACATGTCTGCAAACAGCTGGGCCAAACAAAACGCAGCGCAGACGGGGCTAGTCAGAAGTTTAAATAATCCACACATAAAGGCCAAAATACCAACAGAATTTAAAGAAGCAACGGTTTGATAAGTGTTTGATAGAGTTTGACGCACATTAGGCATTGTTTTGTTTTGTTATTGGCCTTTAAACATGATCATGAGTATCTTTACAGTGATATATTATTTGATTTAGAACTTGAAATAACTATGTATTAAAAAGCTCTCATTGCTTTCTATCAGTTAGGTGTTCCTTCATCAGCATTTGGTGTTAGCACAATAGTTACTGGTAGCAGAAGGGATTACCATAGAGAGGCAAAAAAAAGCTATCTTGCGTCGATTGCGTCGTTGTAATGAACTCAATTTGATGGCAGAACAAGTCTAGCGATGATTTATTTGACTTAAAAACAGCACAAGAAAGCTCTGGAAATCTACATTTGACGGCGCCATTCAGGGAAATTTGAAACCAAGTGTTTTTTTGAGTCTCAGAGAAGGAGAGAAGATGTCCTCGTAAACAGGATTAATGAAACAAAAACTCCATGAATGTTTTTGAAAAGAGAACATGGCAAAAGGCTCAAAAAAGCCAATTTTGCAAAAAAAAATGTTTGTTGTGGCATTTGTAGACTTTGTTGTACCTGGACCTGGACCAACCATCAGCCACTCCTCTACAACCTGTCAGGAGCAGACTGTTAGATGGTATTTTGATCAGTAGTAATCAGCTGGTTGCCCAATAGCCTGAAGGTTATCATTTCAAATTATGCTATTGTATATGTTGTTGTATATGTTGTTGTTGTTGTTGTTGTTGTTGTTGTTGTTGTTGTCATGTGTGTAATGATTGCTGATAGTCGGAAAGGGAAACCGCAGAGGCATGTCCAACATCCAGCCTCGAGGCAGTTGAGGAGGCTGTAGCTTATGCCAAGGACTTCAAGTGTTAAGTGAATAATTCATGCAGCGCAAATTGACATAAAGTGTAAAACATGTTCTGCATTCTTGTGGCGTTGATTAGCTTTCAAGCATGCTTTTGGTCTTGTAAGTATTCAACATTACAACCCTAACTTATGATGCATTCGGGCATTGGAGCGCACTCTGCTGTCGGCAATGGGAATGAACAATGAAAAAGTAAATTAATTAAGTTTTTGGGCAATGTGACTGCTGCTAGTAGAAATCAATGTTTTAACCTGTGAGGTGCAATCTGGGGAACATTGTGTGATTTGTGAGGTTCAATGAAGAGGACCTCGTAAACAGGATTAATGAAACAAGCAGAACTGAAGCGAACTATAACTCCAAGGTGTTTTTTAGCTTTTTCTCATTCAAAAAATTACCCTTTACACCCTTTTGCTTTTTGTGAAAATGATATTGCCCATATATTTGAAAGACAACTTGTTGGATGAGCACCATAAGGAACCATCTGGGATCTATTTTATCCAATCAGAGACAATGTTGGATAAGAACCATGAAGTAAATGTAAAGCTAATCCTTCATTCTGAATCTGATGGTTCAGTACAAGCTTTTTAAACGCTGAATCATCTTTTTCATTTGACACTCAGTACTATTTTTATGTTTTACAATACATGTCGGCCACTTTACTGCTTCGGTTGTGTGCATTATTGTTAATAACACCTCAGCAAAGTGGTATATAGAGCCATCATGGAGCCTGCTCTCTGGTCCCGGTTGCAGATTGGTGTGTTTTGTTCAGCCTGTGTCCTCAGTCCCCTTTGAGCCGATAGGATCTTGTTCTGTCTCTGTGCGGTGAATCTTTCCATTAGGCCTTTGATTTGGGGAACCTCACCTCAAACGAGTGACAATCGACAGTGGCGCTGCCGGCTTTGTTCAGTGAATGCAGCCCTTTCCTTTCCCCAGACCTAGCGCCTGCAGAGGAGAGGAAACCAACCGCTCAGAGCAATACTTGATCAAGGACTTTTTTTCTGGACCGGATACAAAATACACTTAAAAGCTATGTTTCAACTGCACCCCACACCCAGTCCGGTTTGGAACGGTATGGAAATTCATTTTAATTCTGATGTAGACTTGATTTAATCCTGTTTTAGCCCTGGTTTAGCCCTGCCCTTGTCCATGTTGTAGGTGTAATTTAGGGTTTAGTAACTTTAGTCCCAATTCTAATGTGGTGTTTGTGCAAGTGTGAACACAAAAATAATCCAAGTTTGTGGCGCTGTAAGACATGACTAAAGCTAGAGTAAGCTCCCCACCATGTTTTAACATCTCTTTATGTAATGCATCAGGTTTGGATAATATTATCCACTGTACATATCATATTTTGTGTCTGAACCCGAATGCAGTGCAGGAAACAGTTAATGCTAAGCTGCGCTAGCTTTGTTTTGCTCAGCATGTGTGCTCAACAAAGAAAGCGACCATCTCTGGAATCAAGGCAGTTTATCACAAATCAAGTCAGCGTTTGGTGAGAAATTATTTACTGTTTGTATCTGGTTTTTGCTGCCTGTGAGTCTGTGTTCGCTCGTGTTCGGTTGGCGCTAAATCTTTCCGGAAGCCAAAACTGAGCCAGACGTCTTCCTAAGCTAGCACCACTCGCGGCTTCTTTTGAATCATTGACATAGTCCAGTACGGTTCACTTAAGACAGGAGAGAAACTTTTGTACCGCATCAATCCTTTCCAAAAAGAACCTGTGGAAACGTGGCTAAGGGTTTAGCAGAAATGAGACAAGACACAAATCTCAGAAGACGAGAGAGAAGACTGGATTCATGAGAATGAGAACATTATTTTCTAACTTTTGAAACTTAAACCTCACAAGTTTTGATTCATTTAAATATTCCTGGTGTCACTGTAGCACTGAAATGTAAAAAAGGCCCATTTGTCCACGTGGGTAATGGGACTCGAACCAGCACAATAAATTTATACAAATGATTGAAATACAAAAGTCCAAGTGTGTCGTCCAAACAAATGGTGGCTTCCTCGCTCACTCTGTGTCACAGAACTCTGGCACATGGAACAACTGAGATTATCACCTTGTGTTTGTTGGTGCTGGTCCAATTTCCCTCTCCCAGCATGCAATGGGAATGTGCCAGCATCTCTGCCTGTGTGGTGTCAACACAAACCTCCTCATAACAGAGTGAGTTTTGGAAGCAATGATTTCCAATTGGAATGTACTGTATATGTAAAAAACACAATAAAACAACATCTACATCACTCAGAAAAGGAGGAATCAAGCAACTTTGACAATAATCTAAATCACATTCCTTACTCTTCTTATCACTCATTTTTTTCAGCTGATGTCCAAGTTTGTTTTATTGTTCTGGCTCATTATCAGTCAATGTCAATGTTTCAAATGACAAAGTATTGAGCAAAATTGACATTTTTTTGCTTTAAACCATTTTATAACATTGTTCCCTCATCCAAAACATAGCTGGAGTTGTATTTATCTTCATTTATCCTTGTTTTAGTAATCCTGTTCAAAGATCCTCTTCCTCTGAGCCTCAGAAAACACCTGAACCTGCTGTTTTTAAGTTAATAAATCATTGCCACACTCAATCTGAGCATTTGTGCCGTAAAATTATGTTTATTACAACTGCGTGCTTGTATTAGCATGTCGGAGCAAGCTAGTTTTTATTTATTTCCCCATGCTAATTCTTTCTGTTGCCAGTAGATGGAGTGCTAACAGCAAACCCCGATGAGGGAACGACTGTTTGAAAATCACATGTGCCTTTCAATGCATTCATTATTTTAAGTCCTATAACATGCAAAGCCAAAGCAAAGGTAAAATATACTATAATAATACATAATATATGTTAGGTTGGCAATATATTAAAATGTAGATACTCTCGTGAATGTATATTGTTTAGATAAAGTATATAAAATGCTATAAAAAGAGCTGATGAAAAAAAAAAATGCAAAAAAGAGTATAAAGATGATATTTCACTTTTGTCTGAGAATTTAACCTCGAATTACCACCTTATCTAATGCAAAAGTAAGATAACTTAAAGAACTTTTCTGATACCGATTTACATTATCTTTTCCTTTTTGAAATCGCTTTATTTCTTGGACTATCAGACCACCCTATCCCGCATATCTCTGACTTATTCCCTGTCCATAAATCCAGCACGGCGGCCTTGAATTACAAAGCACATCTAAGCCGCAGTGGCACATCAATACGTTGTTATTATTTTATTGCAGAGAAGTGGGCTCTGTGTGCGAGTCTTGGAGGGCTTCGCTGGATGTGGCTGATGCTAAACTACATAAAAGTGCGGCGATCCGTGGAGATATCGAAGGTGCAATAAGAAACGTTTTTCACACATTTCACACGGATCGATCGCCGGGGCCGACGGTGGTGTCCTCAGATCACACACTGTTCCTTTTTGGAAGACAAGGAAATAGGATGGAGCGCGTTTTTTTGCTCAGGGAAGAAAATTGTAGCCTTTTCAAATGTGTGTAGAAGAAGTATTAGCCGTCCCAACGTGCAACAAAGCAGTCATTGAACTGAGTTTAAAAGGGAGGCTTGTCGAATTTGAATTTCACATTTTTGTGAACATGATGTCAAGAAGTGAGAGATATTTTTGAAAACAGGGTTAGAATGATGATATCGCAATCGTTGTTTTGGAGCTATGGCTCGGTTTAATCCCTCCTTTTTCCAGCAGTGATTCATTGCAGAAAAGCTCTTAGAAGTAGTCAAATGAACACTTTTTTGTTTGGTTTTTGTAATAGATATGTTTCGACTTCCATCCCAAAGTCATTTTCAATCTGCAGAACTGGTCTTGGAAACTCACAGAAGGCAGGGCGTCGTCCGCTCAGAGCAAGATAAAGTCCAGTTACTCAGACCAATTCAGCAGATTGAAAAATACTTTTGGATCAAAGTCGAAACGTCTTGAATTTTTTTTAACAGCGTAGAAACGACTACCTTTAAACCATTTCTATTTTGGAGATGTGCAACATTTTAATATTGGGTATATTGTTGATCAGTAAAGCTCAGATGAAAGCTACTTATTTCAAACTTTGAGAATCACCGCTCTAAAAATGACAACTAAAGATTAACTCACCAGGGGTCTCATTTCTAAAGCATGCATATATACAAGGGGTGCACGGTGGCAAAGGCGGTTAGCGCTCTTGCCTCCCAAGAAGGAGATCATGGGTTCGATTCCCAGACCAGACCAACATCACATGATCTGGGTGGAGTCTGCATGTTCTTCCCGTGTTACCGTGGGTTCTCTCCTGGTTCTCCGGCTCCTCCCACTGTCCAAAGACATGCATGTGTCAGGTAAAATTGGTGACTCTAAATTGGCCCTAGTGAATGAATGTGAGCGTGAACTGTCTGTAATGTCTATGTCTCTGTGTTGGCCCTGCGACAAGTTGGCCACTGTCCAGGATGTACCCCGCCTAAGGCCCAAAGTCACTGGGATAGGCTCCAGTCACCCGCGACCCCAAAAAGGGAACAAGCGGTAGAAAATAGATATATACAAGTAGTATATATGCATTTCCACATTAAGTCTGTCATCTTTAAGTTTCCACATTAAGTTTGTGGGAAATTAGCCAAAAATAGCAAAATAGTCAGAGTCAAAAAATTCAGAGATGAGGCAGAAGGTTATCTGAACTAAATTAAATCAGGCATCAGCATGTTTGAACAGGTTTGTGTTTCATTTGTATGACATTTTTTAGTAAGAATTCTACATAAAGTTTCATAAATGAGAAATAAAAATAAGGATCACAGATCTCATTTTTCTTTCATTCATTTTCTACCACTTCCCGTTGGGGATCGTGGGTGACTGGAGCCTGTCCCAGTAACTTTGGGCCTTAGGCGGGGTTCACCCTGGACAGGTGTTAACACAGAGACACAGAAAACCATTCACTCTCACATTCATTCACTAGGGGCAATTTACAGTGGCCAGTTTACAATCGTCATGCTTTATTAAGATAAGATAAGATAATCCTTTATTGTCCACACATGGGGAAATTCCATTGTTGCAACGCAGGTAGATACAGAGGAAAAGAACAGATTACTTAGAGGAAGTTTGAAAAACACTCTCAATAGAAGATCTTCTTTTGAGATCTCAAAAGAAGATCTAAGGCTGTTAAAGTGCTATTACCGTATTTTCCGGACTATAAGTCGCTCTGGAGTAAGTCGCACCAGCCAAAAAATGCATAATAGAGAAGAAAAACACATCAAAGGATCAGTATTACCCCAAATCACTACATCTATTGAATTAATCTTCCTCGGTGTCACTTCTAAACAACTCTGCAAACTTCTGGGTCGCATTGCCAGTGTGAAAATAATGAACAAAATGATATTATAATGTGTTAATAACATCACATATAAGTCGCTCTGCAGTATAAGTTGCACCCAGACCAAACTATGAAAAAAGGTGCGAATTATAAAGTGTTACCATCTACTCTATTCTATATATCTTCTTAATAAAATATAATCATTCTAAGGCTTGTAATAATCTGACTTTACGTGTTACTCTAGGTGGTCCTGCAAAATCAAACATAAATGAAAGCCTGGCTGTGGACATCAGTGGTGACAGAATCTGACAATGTGCTCTATCTGCTCCACAACAGCTCCATCTAATCCGTCTGTGTGCGGGCTCAGATCTGCTCGCTTATCATCTGTCGGGCCAATTCAGGTCCACAAATCTATTATTGTGCCTTTTAGAGATTTTGGACATTTTCTTTTTACTTTGAGGAGTAAAGCCAATGACAGAAATGTTCAAATACAAAAGGAGTGACTGAGGTGGTTAGAGAAGCTAACATTTGTACTCAAGTAATATTAACCAAGGAAAAATACGAAGTACAAAGGAAACATTCCATAACTGCGATACAGGCATTTTCACTTCCTACTTCATTATTTAGATGATAATCAAAATTAACAACTTCTGAAATATCTTGAGCTGAATAAGACATATTCACATGATTTTGCTTCTTAGGGTGACACCACATCAAAACCAGGACTAAACCCAAAACTGAACCTGGACTAGATCAAGACTAAACAAGGACCAGGATAAACCCATGTCTAAATGAGGACTAAAAGTAGCTAAATGTTGTATTCAATAATTACCTATATATAAATATAAATCATATTTTCCAGATTATAAATCGCTCGGAGTATAAGTCGCACCACCCAAAAATGCATAATAGAGAGAAAAAAAAACATATAAGTCGCACTGGAGTATAAATCACATTCAGATGAGAGAACATGGTGAATAGGTGTACGTATGCTAACGCTAACACCTTCAGCTACATGACGTATGCTAACGCTAACACCTTCAGCTACATGACGTATGCTAACGCTAACACCTTCAGCTACATGACGTATGCTAACGCTAACACCTTGAGCTACATGACGTATGCTAACGCTAACACCTTCAGCTACATGAGGCACAGACAGAACTGTGGTAAGTGTCTGGTATGTTAACGTAACATATTAACAGTTATTCAGATAACTATAGCATAAAGAACATGCTAACAAGTTTAGCAAAGCATCAGTTTTACCCCAAATCACTAAATCCATTGAATTATTCTTCCTCTGTGTCACTTCTAAACAACTTCTAAACAGAAAGATTCTTCTTCTGCCTCGCTTAGAGCCTAGAGCGCCCTCTTCTGAAATGCAGTTGCCAGTGTTAAAATAACAAATAATATCACATATAAGTCGCTTCGGAGTTTAAATCGCAATCCAGCCAAAGCTATGTAAAAAGGTGCAATTTATAATCCGGAAACTATGGTATATCTTTAATCTACAATGCACCATACAACAGCACACTCACAGTTCATACATCCTGATCCAGCACGCACACACAGCCCTGACTCTGCAGAGGTTCTCGTCTCGCCCAGATACTCTATGAAACGGGTTTGATTATTTAACTTTGCATTTGTTGTTTGCCATTTGTCGTGGCTTGTGCCCGGTCATGACAAGACCAATTGTGACTGGCTTTCAGGCATCCTGTTGAATTGGTCCAAATGATCAAAAGTAGTACGTTTTACAGCATTTTTAATTCTACTAACCAACATTATGATGTGATACAGACCTAACGTTAGTGTTCCAAGCAACATTCTGAATGGTTCAATCAATTATCCTCTAGTCTGTGACCCTCCACTTCAAACCGGTTCAATCTGTGGTGTAAACAGTTTATACACCTCTGGATCAAGACTTGGACCAGTGCACATTTATTTATTTAATTTGACATCCATTTCCACCGCAAAACTCTTAATCTGAATCACTGGATCACACATCCAAACAGAATAGTATCTTTCTTCCCGCGCACGATCCTTCCAGCTGAACCTCCATAACTCGGGCCCTTCCTCTCTCGCACACGTCTCCATCGGTGCGCTGCCGGCCTGTGTATTTTGTACTTTTCCCCGCGCGCGTGACCGTGCATCTGTGTTGTGGACTCCGGACCGGAGGACGGAGCCTGGGCACAGACGGCGCTGCAGAGCCTCGATCCCGAGCCGCACGGAGGATTTCACACATCACATCTGACCTCTGCGTCGGCTCCAGTTGGCAGAGGCAGTGTGTACACAAACAGAGGATAGATTACTGAATCATATTTGTGATTGTGGTCCTTCTGAACAAACACTGGCTAAAGTTTAGGGCTCCCGATGATAAACCCCCAGCGGCACTGTTCAGAGGATGGGATGGACAAGCTTTAGATGTGTTGACTGAGGGATTTATTTACTCTAACACCAAGTCGGCCGTACTGCAAAATGGAATTAATAGATATGTATTAGATGAGCAAATTAGACGAGTTAAAGGCACTGCATCTGATCTTTACCATCTTAAAAATAAGAAAAACAGATGTAGTTCATTATAAACGTTTTGAAGCGGTCCAAAGTTATTCCTTGCTGCCCAAATACGTTCTGGGCGTCCTAATTATGAGCGCTTTTCAAAACTTTCAAAGACTGACACGATAAAGCTAACAAACATTAGCACGCTAATAATGCAAATAGGAAATAAAACACAGACAGAACACATCGTTTTCATTTTGACCCTATAATATGCTATTACAATAGCTGTACAAAGCAGATTTTACTTTATTACATGAAAAAAAAACATGTACAGCCCCTTTAAAGAACACATTCCTCATTATCTGTATGTTATTGGGCTTTAAACATGCCCTTGTGTACCTTTAATTTAGCATCTGATGTTTTACAACTTAACATAATGCTTCAGTAAAGAAAACACACATTACTTTCTGTCAGCAGCGCTCTGAGATTTCCCCAGAATTACCACAGAGAAACCAACAAAAGCGTGTCATTATGCAACCTGTCCGGGGTGAGCACACAGTTGTAATGAACTCCATTTGACAGCGGAAATGTCTGACGAGGATTTATGGAATTAAAAACAGCACAGAAGATCTCCAGATTTCTACCTATGATGTCACAATTTGAGGATGATTTAAACGGTGTGTTATGTGAGGCTCAGAGCAAGAGGAACTCGTAAGCAGGATTGATTAAACAAGCGTGAATGAAGCAAAATACAACTCCAGGTAAGTTTTCAATCAGGGAATATTATTATACATTACTGTGGATGTTAAATTGAATGTTTTATCTTAATTTTATTAGACTTTGTCAAATTAAGGAAATAAAATGGCCAATGAAACAAATCTTAATGAACTTAAAACAAATAAAACAAATTAATATCTTGCAGTAATATTTTTTTAATCCAGTAGACTAGAATAAGATTATTGCTTCCCCAGTTTATTTAAATACTGGTTTTAGTTACTTTATTTTTTTTAATTCCTTCATCTCATTTTGATTTGAGATCATTTCTAGTCTAATTTCTTAATTTTTTTTGCTATTTCATTTATTTTATTCGAACATAGATAAACAAACAACAGCAACAACAGGAGAAGAAAGAAGAAAAAAACACACACAAAAAACACCTCCTCAAAAAATATAAATAAAAAAGTATAAGAAGAACAAGCTGGATTAGGAGCATAAGGCGTAAAGTGAAGGAGTAAAAGTAAAACATTAGGAAGTGGCATCGAAATTAGAGCATGTTAAATTCTGAATAATTGTCCCATTTTGTTTTTTTCTTTTTTAAATGTGTCTATATTTAAGCTGAGTTCTATTCTAATTTCAAGTGCATCAAAACATTTTTTTTTTTTTCTTCTTAGTTTAAAGGTGGAATGGACGATTTTTTTCAGCTAATTCTTTATCATATTTCCTCGTGTCGTGGATAAATCATTTGTCCTGCCACGTATCAATCATAAAACACACCTACCGCTCACCTGCAGCCGCGTCAGGCTCGTCCCCACGTTTCCGCGTGCCTAAGCGCATGGATCTATCATAATATAGTTCCCTCAGTGTACGGGGCAAAATGAAGACGGAGAAAGACAGTTCGAGCTGACGCAGAAGTGGACAGAAATCTACGGGAGACGAGAGATGCGATGCGATCCGTTGCGCTAATAAACAAACGCACGTGTGTGTTGTATCGGTCCGCACGGGGGAGTGGCATGTGCACGGGGGAGTGGCATGTGCACTTCCGCCTGCGTTCTCAAATCGCCGAAAAATCGTCCATACCGCCTTTAATTAGAGCACGATTTATTCCAACTGTAAAACTTGCTTTGTTTAACTGTTCAAACGTTCTCAACTCAAGATAACGACTTCACTATTCGGATGGTCGTGTTGTGCAGCCGTTTACAGCCTTTTACCTGCGCTCTCGCTCCTTTAGAGACGAAGAGCGAGAGGCTAAACTCTGTGACCATAGCAGCCTGCAGGGTGCGCTGAAATCAGGTCTAATGATGTGTAGAGACGGGGACGGTGCCATGGAAACCTCTCCTCTCCGGCTCCGCTTAACAGCAGAGGTTAAACAGGCGACTCAAAAAAAAAGAAGAAGAAAAGAACCATAGATTCAGACACTCATCACAACAGAATTTTGCAGGGTTCGAAAAGGTCAGACCAACGATGCGGTGAATAAACAGAAGAGGCTGGAGAATGTGGTGGGAAATTCAAAAGGAAATATGTGAAAAACGATTAGACAAAACAAATGGAAATGGCAAATTATTCTGTTAAAGTGCGTATGGCGGGTTTTACGATTTTCTAAATGTTTACTTTATTTGGTGTATTTATATCTTTTGTATATGTAAATCGAGTAGGTATTTGTGGAGAACATGTTGAAAAATCTGTAGAAAATGACAGAAAGTGACATCGCACTCGGAACACTCATTCCAGTTAAAGTTTTTGCATAATTTAAACAAAGAAACAGCCTTTTTTGACTCTCTAAACATCAATTCAACAAAATAAAGTCACTCTCATATGTCAAAAAACTGACTGTTTTTTCCCAGTGTTTGCTGGGTAAATTCCTAGTGTTATGTAATAAATTGCAAACAGGAAGTGAAATTATAAAAATTATAAACCTAAAAAAATTTGCTATTCTTTGATCACATTTGTATAATTTTCAGCAAAATTCTAAATATATTCATCTTAACTGCATTTTGGACAACAAGAGAACTAAATATTGGATTTTGCTGATAGTAAAAGTATTCAGAAGCAGAGGATAGTACTCAAAGCTGCCATACTTCCCCCACAGTTGCTCCCAGGGCAACGTGTCTGAAATTGTAGGTTTTTATTTCTGTTCTTAACTGGGCCGACCGGAAGGAACGTTTTAAGCCTGGTCTTAAATGAAGAGACTGTGTCGGCTAGAGCTGGGTTTCGATTCAAATTTCAAGAATCGATTCGATTCCGATTTTTACGTTTCAAAATCATTTTTTTTTCGATTTTCTCAGATCCCATCCGATTCGCTCCGATTTCTATCTGATTTCCGATTCGATCCGATTTCGATTCGATCTGGGGGTTAATGTTATTAAAAATGAAAAATGTATTTGAACCGTTTCCTTCACTTCATGACTGTGTAGAGAAGCAACATATTAAAACTAGTATTATATCAATATTAAACAGCAAATCTTACAAGTATTGGTAGTTACTGATGGAAGACTGATGAAAAGGTTAAGGGTCAATCTACCTTCAAGAAAGATAATTCAGGACAATAAATGGAGAACATCATTGAGGTGACAACATCTGCAACAGTGGATTCTACTGGGACACGAACCAGTGCATTATTATTATGCTTGAAAATAATTAAGAATTCACCCAAAAGCGGTTGCTGCCAAAAGCATTTTTATTTTAAAACTGCTCACACACTGCGCATGATATGAGCATTTTTAAAAAAAAATGTAAAACATAAAAAAAAAAAAAAAAAGAATATTTAAAAAAAAAAAGAATATATATATTTGTTTTAAATCGATCTTTGGACGTACGAATCGATAATCGGTCATTAATATGCCAACCGATTAAAAATCAGAAAATCAATTTTTTCAACCCAGCTCTAGTGTCGGCCTCTTTAACTTCCTGACACCTCCTCATAGTGACATTTCACTCATTTACACGTTTTATTTTATATAACCGTCTACGTGTCTTCTATGTTTAGAACCCGGCATGTATCACTTCATCTTTCAAATAAAGATTACTACAGTAAGCACATGATTACTCAAACAAGGACGAATGAATTAAAATACAACTTTGACTAACTAATGATAAGGAAATGGTTGTTACGTTACTGTTAGGTTAAACGCTCGTTTAAGTTGATTTTGCAGAATACTATGTCTAAAACAACATAATGTATCTTTTAAATGGGGAAAAAGTCCTTGAAACTGTGCATATCATAAGAAGCTGAAACCCATGAATATCCAAGCAATTTATCCTCCCACTGCCAACTTCTCTGACCCCAATCGAATATAATTGCTCACATTAGCACCTATGTTATTTTTCACACTACATTTGAAATAACTCTTTGATTTTTCTAATGAGTCCCGCTCTTGGTTCTAAGTGTTCTTATGTGTGAGATTACAAGTGTCCTTAATTAACCCGTATCTACTTCCACTTCCTCCTCTTTGCGTTAACTTCAATCATGACGTATGGAGCTCTCGAGATAACTGTACATGAAGCAATTTCAAATGTGGCTTTAGCTCCAGCGCCGCTCCACGTCTGTGCGATTAAAGTACGTTTTGTGATGAGTTGGATTCATGTCACTAGATTTAGCTACAAACATGAGGAAAACAAATCATATCGGTGAAGTTTAGGATTATGATATCGACAGGCAAGACGCTTTGTGGCAAGACGCTTTAGGGCAAGACGCTTTGTGGCAAGACGCTTTAGGGCAAGACGCTTTGTGGCAAGACGCTTTGTGGCAAGACGCTTTAGGGCAAGACGCTTTGTGGCAAGACGCTTTAGGGCAAGACGCTTTGTGGCAAGACGCTTTGTGGCAAGACGCTTTAGGGCAAGACGCTTTGTGGCAAGACGCTTTGTGGCAAGACGCTTTAGGGCAAGACGCTTTGTGGCAAGACGCTTTAGGGCAAGACGCTTTGTGGCAAGACGCTTTAGGGCAAGACGCTTTAGGGCAAGACGCTTTGTGGCAAGACGCTTTGTGGCAAGACGCTTTAGGGCAAGACGCTTTGTGGCAAGACGCTTTAGGGCAAGACGCTTTGTGGCAAGACGCTTTAGGGCAAGACGCTTTGTGGCAAGACGCTTTAGGGCAAGACGCTTTGTGGCAAGACGCTTTAGGGCAAGACGCTTTGTGGCAAGACGCTTTAGGGCAAGACGCTTTGTGGCAAGACGCTTTAGGGCAAGACGCTTTAGGGCAAGACGCTTTGTGGCAAGACGCTTTGTGGCAAGACGCTTTGTGGCAAGACGCTTTAGGGCAAGACGCTTTAGGGCAAGACGCTTTAGGGCAAGACGCTTTGTGGCAAGACGCTTTAGGGCAAGACGCTTTAGGGCAAGACGCTTTGTGGCAAGACGCTTTAGGGCAAGACGCTTTGTGGCAAGACGCTTTAGGGCAAGACGCTTTGTGGCAAGACGCTTTAGGGCAAGACGCTTTGTGGCAAGACGCTTTAGGGCAAGACGCTTTGTGGCAAGACGCTTTGTGGCAAGACGCTTTAGGGCAAGACGCTTTGTGGCAAGACGCTTTAGGGCAAGACGCTTTGTGGCAAGACGCTTTAGGGCAAGACGCTTTGTGGCAAGACGCTTTAGGGCAAGACGCTTTGTGGCAAGACGCTTTAGGGCAAGACGCTTTGTGGCAAGACGCTTTAGGGCAAGACGCTTTGTGGCAAGACGCTTTAGGGCAAGACGCTTTGTGGCAAGACGCTTTAGGGCAAGACGCTTTGTGGCAAGACGCTTTAGGGCAAGACGCTTTGTGGCAAGACGCTTTAGGGCAAGACGCTTTGTGGCAAGACGCTTTAGGGCAAGACGCTTTGTGGCAAGACGCTTTAGGGCAAGACGCTTTGTGGCAAGACGCTTTAGGGCAAGACGCTTTAGGGCAAGACGCTTTAGGGCAAGACGCTTTGTGGCAAGACGCTTTAGGGCAAGACGCTTTAGGGCAAGACGCTTTGTGGCAAGACGCTTTAGGGCAAGACGCTTTGTGGCAAGACGCTTTAGGGCAAGACGCTTTGTGGCAAGACGCTTTAGGGCAAGACGCTTTGTGGCAAGACGCTTTAGGGCAAGACGCTTTGTGGCAAGACGCTTTGTGGCAAGACGCTTTAGGGCAAGACGCTTTGTGGCAAGACGCTTTAGGGCAAGACGCTTTGTGGCAAGACGCTTTAGGGCAAGACGCTTTGTGGCAAGACGCTTTAGGGCAAGACGCTTTGTGGCAAGACGCTTTAGGGCAAGACGCTTTGTGGCAAGACGCTTTAGGGCAAGACGCTTTGTGGCAAGACGCTTTAGGGCAAGACGCTTTGTGGCAAGACGCTTTAGGGCAAGACGCTTTGTGGCAAGACGCTTTAGGGCAAGACGCTTTGTGGCAAGACGCTTTAGGGCAAGACGCTTTGTGGCAAGACGCTTTAGGGCAAGACGCTTTGTGGCAAGACGCTTTAGGGCAAGACGCTTTGTGGCAAGACGCTTTAGGGCAAGACGCTTTAGGGCAAGACGCTTTAGGGCAAGACGCTTTAGGGCAAGACGCTTTGTGGCAAGACGCTTTGTGGCAAGACGCTTTGTGGCAAGACGCTTTAGGGCAAGACGCTTTAGGGCAAGACGCTTTAGGGCAAGACGCTTTAGGGCAAGACGCTTTAGGGCAAGACGCTTTGTGGCAAGACGCTTTGTGGCAAGACGCTTTGTGGTAAGACGCTTTGTGGCAAGATGCTTTAGGGCAAGACGCTTTGTGGCAAGACGCTTTAGGGCAAGACGCTTTGTGGCAAGACGCTTTAGGGCAAGACGCTTTGTGGCAAGATGCTTTGGGGCAAGACGCTTTGTGGTAAGACGCTTTGTGGTAAGACGCTTTGTGGCAAGATGCTTTAGGGCAAGACGCTTTGTGGCAAGACGCTTTAGGGCAAGACGCTTTGTGGCAAGACGCTTTAGGGCAAGACGCTTTAGGGCAAGACGCTTTAGGGCAAGACGCTTTGTGGCAAGACGCTTTGGGGCAAGACGCTTTGTGGTAAGACGCTTTGTGGCAAGACGCTTTAGGGCAAGACGCTTTAGGGCAAGACGCTTTGTGGTAAGACGCTTTGTGGCAAGATGCTTTAGGGCAAGACGCTTTGTGGCAAGACGCTTTGTGGCAAGACGCTTTAGGGCAAGACGCTTTGTGGCAAGACGCTTTAGGGCAAGACGCTTTAGGGAAAGACGCTTTGTGGCAAGACGCTTTAGGGCAAGACGCTTTGTGGCAAGACGCTTTGTGGGAAGATGCTTTAGGGCAAGACGCTTTGTGGCAAGACGCTTTAGGGCAAGACGCTTTGTGGCAAGACGCTTTAGGGCAAGACGCTTTGTGGCAAGACGCTTTAGGGCAAGACGCTTTGTGGCAAGACGCTTTAGGGCAAGACGCTTTAGGGCAAGACGCTTTAGGGCAAGACGCTTTAGGGCAAGACGCTTTGTGGCAAGACGCTTTAGGGCAAGACGCTTTGTGGCAAGACGCTTTAGGGCAAGACGCTTTGTGGCAAGACGCTTTAGGGCAAGACGCTTTAGGGCAAGACGCTTTAGGGCAAGACGCTTTAGGGCAAGACGCTTTGTGGCAAGACGCTTTGTGGCAAGACGCTTTGTGGCAAGACGCTTTAGGGCAAGACGCTTTGTGGTAAGACGCTTTGTGGCAAGACGCTTTAGGGCAAGACGCTTTAGGGCAAGACGCTTTGTGGTAAGACGCTTTGTGGCAAGATGCTTTAGGGCAAGACGCTTTGTGGCAAGACGCTTTAGGGCAAGACGCTTTGTGGCAAGACGCTTTAGGGCAAGACGCTTTGTGGCAAGACGCTTTAGGGCAAGACGCTTTAGGGCAAGACGCTTTGTGGCAAGACGCTTTGTGGCAAGACGCTTTAGGGCAAGACGCTTTGTGGTAAGACGCTTTGTGGCAAGACGCTTTAGGGCAAGACGCTTTAGGGCAAGACGCTTTGTGGTAAGACGCTTTGTGGCAAGATGCTTTAGGGCAAGACGCTTTGTGGCAAGACGCTTTAGGGCAAGACGCTTTGTGGCAAGACGCTTTAGGGCAAGACGCTTTAGGGCAAGACGCTTTGTGGCAAGACGCTTTGTGGTAAGACGCTTTGTGGCAAGATGCTTTAGGGCAAGACGCTTTGTGGCAAGACGCTTTAGGGCAAGACGCTTTGTGGCAAGACGCTTTAGGGCAAGACGCTTTAGGGCAAGACGCTTTGTGGCAAGACGCTTTGTGGGAAGATGCTTTAGGGCAAGACGCTTTGTGGCAAGACGCTTTAGGGCAAGACGCTTTGTGGCAAGACGCTTTGTGGCAAGACGCTTTAGGGCAAGACGCTTTGTGGTAAGACGCTTTGTGGCAAGATGCTTTAGGGCAAGACGCTTTGTGGCAAGACGCTTTAGGGCAAGACGCTTTGTGGCAAGACGCTTTAGGGCAAGACGCTTTAGGGCAAGACGCTTTGTGGCAAGACGCTTTGTGGGAAGATGCTTTAGGGCAAGACGCTTTGTGGCAAGACGCTTTAGGGCAAGACGCTTTGTGGCAAGACGCTTTGTGGCAAGACGCTTTGTGGCAAGACGCTTTAGGGCAAGACGCTTTAGGGCAAGACGCTTTGTGGCAAGACGCTTTGTGGTAAGACGCTTTGTGGCAAGATGCTTTAGGGCAAGACGCTTTGTGGCAAGACGCTTTAGGGCAAGACGCTTTAGGGCAAGACGCTTTGTGGCAAGACGCTTTGTGGGAAGATGCTTTAGGGCAAGACGCTTTGTGGCAAGACGCTTTAGGGCAAGACGCTTTGTGGCAAGACGCTTTGTGGCAAGACGCTTTAGGGCAAGACGCTTTGTGGTAAGACGCTTTGTGGCAAGACGCTTTAGGGCAAGACGCTTTGTGGCAAGACGCTTTAGGGCAAGACGCTTTGTGGCAAGACGCTTTAGGGCAAGACGCTTTAGGGCAAGACGCTTTGTGGCAAGACGCTTTGTGGGAAGATGCTTTAGGGCAAGACGCTTTGTGGCAAGACGCTTTAGGGCAAGACGCTTTGTGGCAAGACGCTTTGTGGCAAGACGCTTTAGGGCAAGACGCTTTGTGGCAAGACGCTTTAGGGCAAGACGCTTTAGGGCAAGACGCTTTGTGGCAAGACGCTTTAGGGCAAGACGCTTTGTGGCAAGACGCTTTAGGGCAAGACGCTTTGTGGCAAGATGCTTTAGGGCAAGACGCTTTGTGGCAAGACGCTTTAGGGCAAGACGCTTTGTGGCAAGACGCTTTAGGGCAAGACGCTTTGTGGCAAGACGCTTTAGGGCACGACGCTTTAGGGCAAGACGCTTTGTGGTAAGACGCTTTGTGGCAAGACGCTTTAGGGCAAGACGCTTTGTGGCAAGACGCTTTAGGGCAAGACGCTTTGTGGCAAGACGCTTTGTGGCAAGACGCTTTAGGGCAAGACGCTTTGTGGCAAGACGCTTTAGGGCAAGACGCTTTAGGGCAAGACGCTTTGTGGCAAGACGCTTTGTGGCAAGACGCTTTAGGGCAAGACGCTTTGTGGTAAGACGCTTTGTGGCAAGACGCTTTAGGGCAAGACGCTTTAGGGCAAGACGCTTTGTGGTAAGACGCTTTGTGGCAAGACGCTTTGTGGCAAGATGCTTTAGGGCAAGACGCTTTGTGGCAAGACGCTTTGTGGGAAGATGCTTTAGGGCAAGACGCTTTGTGGCAAGACGCTTTGTGGCAAGACGCTTTGTGGCAAGATGCTTTAGGGCAAGACGCTTTGTGGCAAGACGCTTTGTGGGAAGATGCTTTAGGGCAAGACGCTTTGTGGCAAGACGCTTTAGGGCAAGACGCTTTGTGGCAAGACGCTTTGTGGCAAGACGCTTTAGGGCAAGACGCTTTAGGGCAAGACGCTTTGTGGCAAGACGCTTTGTGGCAAGACGCTTTGTGGCAAGACGCTTTAGGGCAAGACGCTTTAGGGCAAGACGCTTTGTGGCAAGACGCTTTAGGGCAAGACGCTTTGTGGCAAGACGCTTTAGGGCAAGACACTTTGTGGCAAGACGCTTAGGGCAAGACGCTTTAGGGCAAGACGCTTTAGGGCAAGACGCTTTAGGGCAAGACGCTTTGTGGCAAGACGCTTTAGGGCAAGACGCTTTGTGGCAAGACGCTTTAGGGCAAGACGCTTTAGGGCAAGACGCTTTGGGGCAAGACGCTTTAGGGCAAGACGCTTTAGGGCAAGACGCGTTGGGGCAAGACGCTTTAGGGCAAGACGCTTTAGGGCAAGACGCTTTAGGGCAAGACGCTTTAGGGCAAGACGCTTTAGGGCAAGACAAGTTGGGTTAAGTGTCTTGCCCAAGGACACAACGGCAGTATTCACATGAGGCAGCTGCGATCGCACCGCCAACCTGCGGGCCAGTGGATCTGACCGCTCTGACTGAGCGGGGAGTCGAACCGCCGACCTTTGGATCAGAAGACGAGCACTCTACCACTGAGCTACTGCCGCCCACCTCTAGAAGTATAGGTATTGTTCCTGATGTGAGTTCTGGGTCGTGACTTGTGCATGTGGAATTCGGAGTGACTTTTGTGTTTGTGAGCGTGTTTGTAGAGTGGAAAGAGAGAGAGATGAGGAGGGACATCACTTCCTGGGTGCTGGGGCCTCATTAGGGAGACGGTGCTGTCAGAGGGAGACACAAAAACACACAAATCACACAGAAATACGCCAGTGCTACAGGCAGCACAAAGCTCTTCTGTACTCTGGGTTTGAGACAAGGAAAGAAATGTGACATATATGTTTTCATGTGTAGTATAAGGTCGTTTGAAATCATATATTGTGCGGTGTGGAGGTCGCTTGGCAACAACGTCATTACATACACAAAATTACCATCTAAAAAATAACATAACAAGTCAATAAGTGCTTGAAATAAGTAGTATTTATCTTGTTTTGGGCATATTTTCACCACCAATGGAACAAGCATAAAATATCTTCTTTTACTTAAAATAAGAAAGAAAAAAACAAGCGTTTTCTCACTTGAAATGAGAAATTACAAAATACTATTCAAACGATTAATTTTTTTCCTCTATTTGGTAGAATAATACCAGTTAATAAAATGATAAACAATAATTCTACACAAATCACGTACTAGTTTGTGAAGAAAAGTTGAAAAAAAAGCGTTCAAAAACATGATGACATCACAGGGAGTTTGGTCAAATTTATACACACACAAACTGTTTTTGTTCCTTGAAATTGATTCAACAAAATAAAGCTCTCATGTTTGTGTTAATTTCTGGAATTTTGGCCTAGTCTTCAAAGCAGTTGCTGGGTAACAGTTTTATACTGTGATGTCATGATTAGCAACCAGGAAGTAACATTTTAAACCTTAAAAAAGTACAAAACTGGGAACAATTCCGCAAAATGCTGAGTTCAACTTGTAAATGCCCTTTATTTTCATCATTTCACAAAATAAACATGTAGTCAGGTAATTATTTCTCAAATCACAACTATTGGATTTGTATACAATCTGGTTGCTAGGTAGCAGTGGCATCACCTCTTCCTATGTCATATTTGCTGGCCAAGCCAAACCAGGAAGTTACATTATAAACGTCACGGAAATTGCCCCATTTTCAACTGTCAAAATGTTTGGTCAAATCTTAAATATAATCATATTCTTTTTGTTTTACTGAAAAGTGGAGTCTAATGTGTCATACAGACTTTAAAGGTGCTTAAACTTGCTAGTCTCTATGGAGATGTAAAAATGCCTTGCCCACAATGTTCCACAGTTTACCATTAGCATCAATTTAGCATTTGTTCTGTGGGCTCACACATCCTCACACATCTGACCAGTAACATGGCATGGCCGGTGGTGTCACTTGCTAGTCTCCATGGAGATAATCAAGTTTAGGGATCAGAAATGTTACATACTGCACCTTTAACATATACGATTATTATTTTTTTTGCACAGGTCACCGGTTCTATTCCCGGTTTCCATGAACTCACAAGATATATTTCGTCTGCTTTTGTTCTGCCTTTTTATATATATTTTTTAAACAAATGAGCCAACATATAAAAGATGCAAATGTAATTCATAATACACAGAAGAAATGCTGAAAGTACTCAACGCTGGGATAATTACAGGCAAAGCTACTTGTCATTGTGACCAAGTTTTTTGCCAGTTTTCCCATTCTAATTACATTTTGCTCATAATTATTCAGGTTTCTTTGCAATGCAGAGAATCAGGCTGCCATACAACTGACTGAACATTACAGTGTGACGCTAGAATCTGTTTATTTACTGGTACTTGCAGGTTTTTAATACATGTTTACAGTATTTAACCAGCCTCATAGCATAAGTATTTTTTTTGTGTGCATTCGGACAGGATAAGAAATGTCAGTAATTGTTTTATTTTTTCTGACTTTATTCCGGAAATGGCGGACTGCCAAAACACACTGAAATATGACGATAACACCTTAATTAATTCATGTCATTAGCATTTCTTCTGTTTCGGTTGTGTGAGCTGGAGGTTTGTGGATGTGTGCGAGGAAAGCAGAGGAAAGACAAATAAGCAACTATATTACTATAACTCTATATTCTATAGAGATTTAAGACATTACGAGTTAAGAGGTTTTACGAGTTGTGTTAGACAAAACAAATTACATATTTGATCAACATTGGACTAAATGGGACTTAAAATTTGTATGCCATTACTTTATTTTAATTTATGTTTTGTCCAATTTTTGGCTTTTATTTATTTATTTATTTATCAAGTTAGGTTTGTCACAGTTTTTTTTTTTTTTTTTATTGAAAAGATAAATGATCATTGAATTTCAAAATGGTCAATAGTGAATTATTAATATTAATTTAGTTCAAATATGTACGCAAAATGGTCCGTAGAGACATTTGAATCGATCTGCATTCAATTTTAAAAATTTATTATTACAATTTCCATAAGGACCCGAGGTCAAACTAATCCCATCCAAACTAATCCAAATAGATCTTTAGTCTTTTTTTTGGGCCATAATGGAGTTGTTTTGTCTCATTATATTCTCTTGTCTAGACCAAGCTGTAGCAGTAGGTGTAATTGTTCTCTCCTTTACAGCCAAAAAACACTTTCTGCCTCCGTCACCTTCTATTACGCATTGTAGTCCCTGTAAAAACTATATCTCTGCCGTCTAAAATTCAAATATCAGCTTTTAACGTCAGTGTTTCGGGTAAAGCTGGTTCAGATGACTTCAACGTTCAACATTTGGTCTGTTTGTTTCACCTTTTTCCCTCACATTTCCATCACCAATGCAGATTTCACAGTAAATTATGACTATACAGTATGTGTTTATAATGATCAATATCTGATACAAACTTAATCTACACAATCTACACAAAAATATATTTTTTTTAAAGTTTGATTTTATAAAATTGCTTTTACAATACAGGCTTGATCATCAATAAAACGGTGTCAACAGAGCATTACTACATGATGAATCAGTAATGGTGTAATAATAGTGACTGAAATTTGACTAGCTTGTGTTCCCATTGGTTTAATCTGAAACTTTATTTTTCGAGTCCGCGCTCTTAAAATAAATTGTGAAAAAAATGTCTTTGTGCAGGTTTTATTTAACTATTCACACTTGTCGATGACTCTAATAGAACACCCCATGGCAGTATAATAAAAAAATAAGATAATATTCAACAATTAATTAAAAAAGTGTTTTTTCCACTTTCCTAAAAACCTCGAAAAACAACTTGCAATTCCCCAAAGCCAAATAAACAGAGCATATCGTTCAAACAAGAGTCCAGTGCAAACCAATTATGCACAGAACGCTAAAAGGTCAAACCAAGACAATACAGCCATGCCATTTTCACGCATCAAGTAATTACACCACAAATTGCGTTTGTTTCACTGTAAATGCACCTCTAACGCAGCATTTGCGGTCGTCGACAAAACACACTGAGAACAGATTAATATTCAGACCTCTGGGAAGCCAAACCGATATATATTTCACAGTTTAATTTCCCTGATTTTTCGTCAGTGAACAAATATAGTAAGATGCCGAGGATAAGTCTGCGTCAGATCTGCTGCTGTGATCCAATGGAGTGCCTTTACTGAGACGTGTGTAGCTATATATGAAAAAAAAGTTCAAATACGAAATGGTTAAGCAGCTTACGGAGCGATATAAAAGAGTTGTATCTAAACGCCACCTTGCCGCCTGCAGATTTGGCACAGACGCTGGGGTCAGAGGATGGAAGCAGGATTTGAAGTGCAGGTGTAATAGAGATCGGCCGGGATTAAGAATGACAATAGTGTTCTGTAAGTGAGCTGGAGATTTGTGGATGTGTGCATGGGAAAGCAGATTAAGTAACTATATATTTCAGTTAGAGATTTGAGACATGTGTTCCAAGTTTTGTTGGACAAATGGAATTTTTTTAAAACATATTTTATAAACTTTGGACTAAATGGGACTTAAATGTTGGATTTTTTATGCTGTGACTTTATTTTCATTTATGTTTCGTCATATTTTGCCTTTGGTTATTTATGTATGTATTTATTTATTAATGTATTTATTTATTGATGTATTTATTTATGCATTTATCTATTTATTTATTATTATTATGCTGTAATTTATTTTCATTGATATTTTGTCTTTGTTTATTTATTGATGTATTTATTTATTAATATATTTATTCATGCATTTATCTTGTTTTTTATTTATTTATTCATCTATGTATTATGTTTCTATATATATAAAAAAGAGTAATTTGAGTTAATTTTACAGAGGATACATTTTACTTATTCTTCACTGCATTTGAGAGCAGATATCTGTACCAAGTAATGAAGTACAAAAGTAAAAGTACAGTCATTGTTATGTATCTGAACTTTCAAGTGTATTTTGCAATGGATACTTTTACTTCAGTACGTTCAGTATGTTTGAGAGGATATCTGTACTCTCTACTCCACTACAAATTTTTGTAGCACCGAAAAGTAAAAAGTACTTTTCATATGGTCTGAGCGGCTGTATTTTAGCACAATCACTGTGGACTCCTGCGAGAAGGTTTTGAGTTCTGACTTTGAGCAAAAAAAAACTGAAAAAAACATATAAAATGGCGACATATCAAAGAGAAATTGATTGACTCGTTAAAGGTCCCATATCATGCAAAATCAACTTTTCAGAACTTTTAACCTTCTTACAGTGCTATTAGTACCTCATATATGTGCCCAGAGTGTTTTTTTAGAACAGTCTCTATCCTTCTCCTTGGATGAGCAGACGAACGGGGCCTACTCACCCGGGTGACTTACGCAGCAGGCTTCTGTCTCAGCCCTTCCTCCAGGAAGCAGGCTGTACCTGTAACATGCCCTCCACGTAATTTCTGGTATTCTGGTGCAATTTATATGTGATGTTTTTCCCCATTATTGTGGCTATTTTAATGTTTTAATCTTGCAGTTCTTGTGGAGCATACTTGTACATGGATAGATTTTGACAGTACAGTTTAACTAGGGTGTGTGTTAAAAGAAACCCCCCAGCCCCAGATCACGTTTATGGCGTTGAAGACTAGGGCTCAAAAGAACTACTGCAGACTCTGTTAACCCATTTGACACAGCTCCCCCCTATGGTGGTGGCCCTACACTACACAATTGCTTTGTTCGTTTATGGCCATATCCATTGACTAAAACCAGTTTTTAATAAAGCCAAAAAGTGCTCTCTATGATATGATGTGTCTTCAGATAATGGCAGCCCAGTAACAGTATTACTGCTTTCAAACCAACATGTCTTTCGGGACCTTCCCCTTCATATTTGGGTCTATATTTTGCTTATGTTATCCTAAAGTATGTGTGCTGTCGTAGGCTTTTGTGCATTCATTTTCCCTCTGGAGACGGTGGTGATGATGGTGCAGTGGCAGCATTATTCTTTCATTGTGCTCTGTCCATAATTATTTGATTGTATTTCTCCTGACAGGAATGCCATGGCTATATTTAACTCCACTTCTGAACAGAGCTCATGTTTTTCTTAACACGCCCCTTTCTCCTCCTGAGCACGCTCACTTTTCACATGTTGTCAGCACCTTTCTTCTCTCCTCTAGCCTTCCTCCTCTTTGGAAATACCATGAAAAACATGTTGTCGTAGTGTGAGTGGGTTTACCTAGCCACAGGTTTGACCCGTAACTTGGCTTGGTGAGTTTAAGACAAAAGTGAAGTAGAACATAATGTGATTTCAATGGAGAAATTTAAAATAACCACAGAATATCACAAAATATGACAAATCAAGGTGGTTTTGTCAATGGAAAATACATTGTTTAAGCACATTCACCACTGGATTTGACAGCATTTGTATATTTAAAGGACACTTATTATGCTAAATTGACTTTTCTGAGGTTTTACCTAGGTTCTAAAATTGGTAACTGACGTAGCTCTGACGTCAATAAATCACTGCCAGACTTGTTTCACGATCAGTACAACTGCGCATTGTGACCAGCTTGAAATGTGTTGAAATGTTTTTTTTAGTTCTTAATGAGATGCCAAACTTGTTAGGTTTTACTAGACAAATACTGCAGAAATGTTGACCCCACGCTGCTTTTTATCTGCAGATATACTACCAACTTCACCACAAATTATGCTTTTGGTGAGGCTCAAATACAATTTTCAGGTTAGAAAATGGTTTATGGATGTGATTTCCAGACAAGCTGTCACTATTCTTCCTGTGGCACTCTTAGGATTCATTTATAGCCAAATAAATATTTACATTTCAGCCTATATTCAGCCAAGACGCATGAATATACATTTCAATGACTGAAATCTTCGATCAAACCATTAATAAATAAAGCAAGTGCATGTTTACATTATTAGAACATATCAAATATTATTCAGTGCAATTAATCCGAGTATCTACTTCAAATCCACCACGTTCTGTAAATTCTGTGGCCACTGCAAACACAGCTGGGTGTAATGCAAATTTGCTGCCAAAAACAATTTTCAGTAATCTTTTAAATCCTTTTAAATCGCAATGTATATTGTCTGAATGTGCATTTTCAGTCCTTTACCCTGGAAATCCAAGATGGTTGCTTGTTTGTAATAAAGAGATAAAGAGACAATCATTAGCCTTGATCTGATCTCATTTAATCACTACTACTACTTCACTTTGAACAGAACATATCAAAGGGTCATATACAGTACTGTGGGGCATCCCAGACAAAGCAAGCAAACCTGCAAGTGAACAAGTGTCACCAGAAACCTTGTATATGGCACATATAGCAAAATCATAAAAAAAAAGATAATTTAAATAAAACAAATATTTTTCATATGTATACAATGTGCATTATATTTGTGAGGAAATAACCTGTGCATGATTAAAACAACAACCACAACAACACTCTCTTTCTTGACAAACTTTATTTTTTTGTCTTACCAAAGCTGCAGGTAAATAGTTCCTTTAAAATGGAACCATATTGACTATTACGTTTCTTTAAAAGTACATTGTTCATTTCATTCTCCTGCATTTCTTTGACTGTTTTGTCTAACTCTGTTTTTCTCACATCGACTGAATCCAGAGTACAAACCACACGTACTATTATCATGTAATGGCTGCTGCTGGTACACGTGCATTTATTGTCCTCTGTGAGCGACGTGAATACATTTAGCGTCTGAAAAAAGTTTGCTGTAGAAATGTGAAAAGGTGAATGGAAATACCAACGTGTAAATTCAGATTTGTATGCACCACGCTGAAACTTAAAGACAAGTGTCGAAAATACAAATAGCGTAGTCTGTCTTGAGCTACAGAAGTACGTTGTTTGCAGCGCATTGTTTGCCTTTCATGTAAGTACTAGGATGGGATTGTAAAAGCAATTGTAAAAAAAATATATGTATATATTTAACTGAAAGTATTTTTCAACCATTGACAGTTGAGAAGTGAATACAAACAAGTAGAAAATATTGTCAGATTAGGTTCATTAAGTCCTGCTCAGCTGACTTAAACCGATTTTGGCGCAGTAAAACGACATCCACAGTTCGACTTCTTCACAACTTTATGCCTGGTGTGAGTGAGTTGCTACGCCCCCCTCGTCCCGGTTTACAGTCTGGTGAGCGCGTTTCTCAATGGCCTCCCTGATCCAATGATGGGACTTTGACTTTGACATAGTTCTCCCAGACCAGACCAGCCCAGAAGCGTCACCACTGACACTTCTGAGGAAAGAAACAAGCTATGCAAGGCGAAAAAAAGCATTACGCAACTTTTTTGCTTGAAATGTTTCCCATTATCGCATTAAACTCATCTATCTTGCATGGAATTCTTGTTACATGTGCTTTTTATTGCAAAAATAAATGAATACAAATAAATAAATACAATAATAAAAATGATAATACATATATTATTACTAAAGTAGAAGTAGAAGTAAATAGACCCAAATATTCACTCAAGTGAAATGTATTTGGAGAAACTACTTGACAGTTTGGACATAAAATGTGTTTGAAATATGATTTGTGAGTTAATTGATTATTATTAAATCCTACACAAAAATAAAAACAATGCACAGATTATAGTAATTCCAAAGAATAGACAGATAAATTCCAAAAAATGAAATAATATCTGAAAGTAAAGTGTAAGAAGCGCAAACGTTGAACAAAAGTCAACTTTTGTCACTTGTAGACAAAGAGGAACCAAAACTTTCCCTCAAACTAGAGCACTGTAACTTCAAAGTAAAGATTACTAAAGTAAAAGTATGGTGTCAGAAAACTGTAAATGTAACTGATTAAAACCCACCTCTGCTCACAACCAATGGAAATTCAGTTTGAAAAATGTTCACCTGCAGGCTTGAATCTTGGCTTGAAACTAACCAAAAGTGGTCTTATTTGTAAAGCGCATGTGGGACTTTGGACACGGAACATCCACTACCTCTAATTTTATTATGGACATTTGATTTAGAGGAAGCAAGGGCGTTGGGTTGAGAGGAAATTAAGATGTTTGATAGACGGAACAGCGCCGGAGAGATGTAATGGATGGACAAGCGAATGAATGAGTGAGATGGAAGAGAGAGAGAGTGAGAGCGAGTGGCGTGTGTAAAGACTGGAGATGCTGCAGCTTGGAGGGTGAAATATCACGCAACGGGCATGAATTTAACATGCAATATTTACTGTGGTGTCACCTGGTATAGACCACCTGCACCTTATCAGATACAATATGAACACATCTACTCAGCATGGTAAAAAGTCGGGATTTTAGACAAAATAGTATGTTAACAAATGTTTTTTAGTTGTATAGTAGTATCGTATCAGACATGGTGGGGATTGAGTGTGGAGAAGGACAACTTGTTGGATTCGGTGTCAAACTCCCAACGCTGCTGTTCACATGGCAGTCACGTGTACGAATTATACATTTTAATGTGATATTAGATGCATTGTTCACTAGTCATCTAATATTTTCAATCTTAACACGAGTGGCATGCGTCGATAAACAGGAAACCACTGTCACTAACGTGTGCTAGCGTTGTTTTGCTAAATCTGTAGGGAATGTGACGGTTTATCACAAGTCAGTTTGGTGAGAACTTTATTGTTTTCTGTTTATATCTGCTTTTGGCCTTCTTGTGTTCACCCAAGTCCGCCTTCTCTCTTGTCCAATCATCGCGCACTAGTGTGTGGACCCCATTGTAGCTCCTTCTTAGCTAAAAGCGTAGCAAGCTAAAATGAGCTAGCCCGCTTTAGCAGTACTCACAGCTTGTTCGGATCCCTTAAAACGGGTCAGTAGGGTTCACTTACGGCATTGAAGACACTTTCAGACTGTCCCGCTTTGCTCCCAAGTGGACCAACGGAAACATTCCTTTTGGGTGGTAAGTTTGAGAACAAATGGTATAGAAGTTGCATTTCCAATAGTTATAATCACTAACAAATACTTAATGATTAATACCGTATTTAATTACTTGTTCTATGTATTTCCATTCGCTCTGACAGCCAGCAGATAACATAATGACAGCGGTGCATTGTGGGACTTGTGCTTATATAAATACTTCATCTTCGTGTGCGCAAAGCCTTATCTGCCCATTCTATAATTGTCTTATTTAAACAGACACCGACTTCAGTGGTGTGGCGTTACCTGTGGAAGATAAGCACTGCTTTTCAAATGCAAATCCCCGTCACCACAAACACCACAGCTCGACTTTGAATAACAATTAGTCCTGTTAACTCCTGCTGCCGCCTCCGCTGTGGGACCCACTCACTGCTGCATGACACGTTTCATAGGATTTATTTAAGGAAAGGACTGAGCTGGAGACAAAACAGTCAAAAGATGTGTTGAGTTATAGAAATGTGATGTGATTAAGAAAGGGACAAGATAAGACAATACAATAGTCTTCGCAGTCTTCATAGTAGAGTACAAGTAATAGCAGCAGTTGCAGTAGCAGTGGTAGTAGTAGTAGTATTTCACATCATTTATTTATAGGATTAAGACTAACCCTTGATCTAGAGAAAAAATAGTGTCAACATATGCGTTATGGAAAGTAGTAGTCGTTGTAGTAGAATACAGCTGTTGTGATTTTGGGTGTTACACAAATAAATTGAATGGAATTTAAATATAGTACTAGTAGTAGGTTAGTAGTAGTAGTAGTAGTAGCAGCAGCAGCAGTACCACATTAGCTGTAGTAAAGCATTAGTTTTAGCAAATGTACAACAGTAGATATTAAGCTTTTTGTCCAGGGCAAAGCCTAATGTCCTTTTTAAGGTGAACAGTTAATTTTGTTAAGGTTAATTTTGTTTGAAACTGTGGAACATTTAGGGAGTCCAACAGCAGTAGCTCAGTTGTAGCAGTAATATTTGAATAAGTACTAATTTAAGTAATAGTGGTAGTTGCAATAGTCGTAGTGGTACAAATATAAAATATGTCTTTTACAAACCAACCAAAAGATGTCTTTTTTACCCAGTACTACATTTCCTCTCTCATTACACAGTTTCTTACCGCTCCACTGAAACACTATGCCTTCCTACCGTCTCCCTGGTGACAGCTATGAGGCCTGTATGTCCCCTTATGTCAACACCGGCATTCATTTCATTAGCGCAACCCTGCTTCTCTCTGTATGCTCATCTCGTCGGTGCTGAATGCTAAAGGCGTTGTTAGCTTGTTTTTTCAAGTGTCAGCAGGCAAACGAAGCACACCTGAACACACCGGTCCCTGGCGCCGTCTAAATAAAGGAGCCAAGATGGAGGATGGTGTGTTCATTATCTCTACAGAGCCTTGCTTTGTGCCTCATCAGCATACTCCCCAGTCGAGTGGCCCAAGCGCGTTGTCGTCTCCAGGCTATGGCGCCGTGTGAGGGATCTACTGATGTCACACTGTTTGGTTTTGTGTGGAAATTCTCCTCATTCGGTCGTTGTTCTGATCTCGGTGGTCACAATCTGTCACTATAACATGAACAAAGCAGTAGAAGTATTAGCCGTAGAAGCAGTAGTGGTATAAGTTGGAGTAGCAGTTGAAGAAGTAACTGCAGAGGTAAAACAAGACGCAGCAGTAGTAGTAGTAGTAGTAGTGATGTCAAATACTACATACTGCATATTACATACTTTAGGAAGAATGTGCTTCTTTGAGAAAAGTAAATGTAATGTTATTATTTGTATCCTAATCAAATGAAGTATTAGAAATAGTAATGTAGAAGAGGCAGTGCTGGTTCCACCTCACAAGTCCGAACCGTAACACTAACCCTAACCTTGACCTAACTCTAAACCTAACCCAACCCTAACCCTAACCTAACTCTAACTCTAAACCTAACCCAACCCTAACCCTAACCTAACTCTAAACCTAACCCAACCCTAACCCTGACCCTAACCCTAACCTTAACCTAACTCTAAACCTAACCCAACCCTAACCTAACTCTAACTCTAAACCTAACCCAACCCTAACCCTGACCCTAACCCTAACCTTAACCTAACTCTAAACCTAACCCAACCCTAACCTTAACCTAACTCTAAACCTAACCCAACCCTAACCTTAACCTAACTCTAAATCTAACCCAACCCTAACCCTAACCTTCGGACTAGTGAACCTTCAGACTAGTGAACCTTTGGACTAGTGAACCTTCGGACTAGTGAACCTTCGGACTAGTGAACCTTCAGACTAGTGAACCTTTGGACTTGTGAACCTTCGGACTAGTGAACCTTTGGACTAGTGAACCTTCGGACTAGTGAACCTTCAGACTAGTGAACCTTCAGACTAGTGAACCTTTGGACTAGTGAACCTTCGGACTAGTGAACCTTCGGACTAGTGAACCTTCAGACTAGTGAACCTTTGGACTTGTGAACCTTCGGACTAGTGAACCTTTGGACTAGTGAACCTTCGGACTAGTGAACCTTTGGACTAGTGAACCTTCAGACTAGTGAACCTTCAGACTAGTGAACCTTTGGACTAGTGAACATTTGGACTAGTGAACCTTCGGACTAGTGAACCTTTGGACTAGTGAACCTTCGGACTAGTGAACCTTCGGACTAGTGAACCTTCAGACTAGTGAACCTTTGGAGAAGTGAACCTTTGGACTAGTGAACCTCAACATTAGCATTAGCGTTAGCAATGAGACAAACACAGAAGTGTTCACCAGGGAAGTATTCATATTCATTTGTCATGTCTTTAATCTAGCTTCCACTCGCTCTCCACTCGTTAGTCCTTTTTGTTTTTTTGAGTGGCTCTGCAAAAACCTCAGCTTTATCAGGATTCAGTGACGCTATGAGCTAGCCGAGTGCAGTTGTGCGCAGAGCCAATTCTCTCATTCTGTGTGTTGTTCTGATCACAATATTTACAAAAGAGGAACATGGCAGGTTACAGAGTGTAGATGTTTACATGGTTTGGGATGCATAATTCAGACGATTGCTTTGTGAGGCTGAAGAAGTGGTTTGGTAAGACGAAAACAATGTTGTTCCAAATATCCATCATCATTATAAACCATTCCAAATATAGATTATTTTGTTAAGAACGGCATTTTTTAAAATATATTTAGTGTTGTTGTGTACTGTGTGTGGTTTTAGTCCATTTAGATCAAAGTTACTACAGAAAGATCAATATATTGTACAAACAGCATATGTCAATAATAACCTGTGTTAACAAGATGTGTGAAATTTAAAGGAGAGATATGGCTGTTCATTTTTATAGTCAGCATGATTGTGTCGACTGTGTGATGATGTATATTTCAGTTTGCATTCTATCCATCTTTATGTAGCTAATCAAATCCCTTTGTTTGCTTGCATTTACATTTCTTTCGACGCCGTCCTGTTGCTGTATTTCTTTCTTCATCAAAACCTTTTTCACTCATTTGCAATGTCTTATTATGAGCTACAACAAAACCCTAATGTTGTGAGCAATTTGCCAAATTAAAAAAATATATTTTTTAGCGTCATACAAATGCCCAGAAATATAGAAATTTCTCCTTCTCCTTCTCCTTCTTCTTCTCCTTCTTCTTCTTCTTCTTCTTCTTCTTCTTCTTCTTCTTCTTCTTCTTCTTCTTCTTCTTCTTCTTCTTCTTCTTCTTCTTCTTCTTCTTCTTCTTCTTCTTCTTCTTCTTCTTCTTCTTCTTCTTCTCCTTCTTCTTCTCCTTCTCCTTCTCCTTCTTCTCCTCCTTCTTCTTCTTCCTCTTCCTCCTCCTTCTTCTTCCTCTTCCTCCTCCTCCTTCGTCTCCTCCTTCTTCTTCTTCCTCCTCCTTCTTCTTCTTCTCCTCGTGGATGTGGAAGGCCGAAGCTCTCCTGCGGGTACTCTGGACTGGACCCATTGTACACTTATTTTTAATCAGAGCAGGGTTTTTATAAAGGAAAAATGAATTGTCTCGCATTGATATTTATTTTGTAGTATAATGGTTTCATCTGGAAAAAAATCAACGATACAAATATTAAATTAGTAAGTAAGTAAAGTAAGTAAATTTTATTTATATAGCACCTTTCACAGACAGAGGTCACAGAGTGCTTCACAAAACACAGAATAAAACAATAAAAACACAACAAACTTACAGTGAACAATACATATACAACAATATACAGTAAAGTCAGTCTCTAAAACAAGTGCATTTAAAAGGCTTGACTAAATAAAAAGGTTTTAAGCTGACCCTTCATTAAATTAGCTGAATGAATTGGCTAGACTGATCCAACGGAAAGTTGTTGATGTTATTTTTGGCCTCATAGTGGCTAAAGCAAGATATCTTTTCTGCGTTCGTGGGGTTGTAAAATTGATTTCTGCTCCTTCCCTCTGGGCAAAGGTTCCTGGTCCCAAGATGTAAAACAAACCGCTTTAAAGACAGCTTTATCCCAGCAGCGTTTTGCTGGTTAAATAAGCTGTAAATTGTAAAATCACACACAAACTCAACTTGGAAACGGACAAATTTAAAAGAACCTGGACTAAAAGGGACAAGCTTTCTTTTCATGGGATGCCCTCTTTTCCTTTCACCTGATAAAAAAAACTAACCCAATCTTTTTTATCTGGCCTCGCCTTTGTGTGTGTGGTACCTTCATTTTCAATATTTTCAAACTTTCAACTGTTAAGATTTAGTCTTTCTGGTATTTTCTTTATTCCCCCCTTCTTTTTTAATCTGCACTTTTTAAAACTTTTAATCATTTTTGTAACCTTATGATTGATTTTATTGTTTGTATAATTTTTGGAACTGCAAACCAATTCTACCTGCGAGTATGAACAAAGTTACCTTCCTGGTCCTTGGGAAATCTGGGGAATGTTTTTCTGAGTTAAAATGCACATGAACGCTCGCTCAAATTGGGAAAAGTTATCAGGGACTCGGGTCAAACGCTGCAGCCCGACATTCCACACCTGACGTCACCTGATGTGGAGACGGACGAACATCAGCTGATATGCTTTAACGAGGTTCTTGACCAAACGTTTCTACATTTAGAGTTTTACTGTCAGTTGTCCATGTCAAAAGAACAGCAGATTTGGGCAAGAAAGACCCAACACTGTTGTATAATTAATTTCCAGTGTAACATTATCTAAAAGTCGGTGTTCCATTGTAGAAGTCTTTCTTTAAAACAGAGTAACATTAGCTAGTAATTATAATAGGAAGTTTTATAAATACCACGTATGTCAAGCATTATAAATGAGTACTTTCATCATGCTCGTTTCCATGAATATAGTTTTAATGGAATATTGTGGAACATTCCAGGCATCGAAATAACATCTCCAGACATAAGCAAAACTGAAATGAATCAGCAATATAAAGCAAGAGTCATGAACATATCCAGTTACTTTTTTACCTTGCTTGTTAAAAAAAAAAGCTAAATTATTCTAAAATGAAAAAGAACGAGTTGCACAAATCATAAAATATAACAATATTAAAAAGCAATAAAACACCTTCCTCACAGTTTTTTGCCTGCTCCGATCTCGTCTCGGCACAGAATCAGGACAGGGTCGCAGATTTGCATATGTTTCTCTAAAATAAGCTCCCCTAAGTTATATTTAGCATCTCTACACATTTAAATGCATCCACAGGGTAATAACTCTTGTTTTATTGCAGCCAATTATTAAACAGCTGCCGTGGTTGGTTTCTCTGAACAGACACGGTGATGCATATGTAACGATTCAACTGAGTCGACATGCCAGGAAAAAACTCTATATTATTCAACTTATTATTATGCTCTACAAGCTTTTATGTTCAAAAATATGTCTCTGGTGTGGCTGAAAATAGAGTTCACATGTTTGGGAATTGTCATAATAAAGGATTCTTATACATTTTTTTCCATTTTATTTTATACTCCTCGATGTAGTGAAAAAAAGTTTCGATCATTTTGAATTTTGTTTCGAAATTGAAAGCGTTTCTGCTGCTAAACGGATTGAGTCAAAACGTGTGCAAATGATGACCTTTTTACTGCTTTTTTTCTACCAATATCCAGATTAGTTACATGGTCTTCAATTTACCATATTGGCAGGTTTATATTGTTAATGATAAGGTCAATTATCTTGAAAGTTGTTGAATTAAATTGACTAGATTTGAGTCTATGTTGAGTTCTGTAGACTTCTGTAAAGTCCCTCTTCCTGGTTTAGTCCTGCTGTAATCAAGGTTTATATCATGTTTAATCCCAGTTTAGAATAAAAAAAAAATATGTGGAGAAGTCTGAACGCATCCTAAACTTGAATATCTGATCATTATAACTTGTACTTAATTCATTGGTTTCAGCTTCTTTTTTATAAGTGACATTTTGAGGACATTTCACCATCGCTACAGGCAACCTCGCAGCGGTGGGCGTGGAAACATAAAGTTGTCCCTCTTTTAAAGCCTTTTCTGGCAAATTCTGAAGCTAGCACTGTCGATGTTACGGACAGCAGGCGGCGCTACCATCGCGGCAGGATTTAGCCTGCAGCTGTCGTTAGCATTTTTGGAGGTTTTTACACATTTGAGCCATTGAACCACTTTATCTTTCTCCATGTGTTCATTTAAGATATATCTTAAATTCTGCATTTGCTCTTGTAGTTTTTGACCAGTGGGTGATGAACAGGCTCTTATACATTAAAATGAATGGATGACGACTATACTGACAAATGGATTGTTTCAAATTGTTAATTGTTATGACAACGGTCCTAATCTTTCATCAATCTGAAACCCATCGATACAATTTTTTCAATGGATTTTTGGGGACTGCACCATTGCCACGCTCCTCATCCATCACCCATCATACCATTACAGAAATTGACATGTAAAATTCAGTAGATATTCCACTCACAGTCTCTGTCCTCCTCCTCTTGTGCACAGGGTTCCTAAGTACCGGGGACCAGTCGGCCAAAGGGAACTACGGGCTGTTGGACCTGATCCAGTCTCTGCGCTGGATCAGTGAGAACATTGCGGCGTTCGGAGGAGACCCGCTCAGGATCACGGTGTTCGGGTCTGGAGCGGGAGCGTCCTGTGTCAACCTGCTAACCCTGTCCCACTACTCTGAGGGCAACCGCTGGAGCAACTCTACTAAAGGTAGCGCTTGTGTTTTAGAAAAGAACTGTATTTTACTGACTTTTTTATCACATTTAAATGAAATAACAGTTTGTAACTAAAATATACCCTCCTGATCTATCCATAAAATCAGTGCCCTGTATTACATTAATTTATTTTGCAACAATATTCCACTATCACAAGTATGAAACGTGCCCTGTTAGAGCGCTATACGCATAACAAATATAGTCAGCTTAAAGGACAGACATTATGCAAGATTTTTTTTTTTTTTTTGCTTTTAACCATTATAACATTGTTTCCACATCAAAGACATACCTGGAGTTGTCTTCAATCATGCAGTCAAATCTCATTCATTACAGCTGCGTGCTTGGATTACCATGTTAGAGCAAGTTACAAATGGCTAGCTTTTATGTATTACCTCTACTGCCAGTAGATGGCTTGATATCACTGAAATTATGATGAGGGAATACCTCGCTGATAAAATATCATCTGTGCTTTTCATTTAAAGCAGAACTAAGAAACATTTTCACCTTATTGAACGTTTTTGTAAGTCCCTGTGATGGTTAAATTGGCATTTTCGAGGTGCCCGTCGCTGCCCTCTGCTGTCTCTGCGCGGAAACTCTCCTGAGAAACCCTGGCTCTTTTATAATACTTGGCTTTTTGTATATTTATAAAGTTTTAAAATAAGAGATGTCAAAGCAAAGGAACTCAAGAATAGATAATACTTGTCCTTCCTTTTACATTTAGTTTGGCACCTGACATCCATCTACATACCAAAACCTGTTTTAACTTCATTGGATATCTCTACTAGACCTTTCCCAGACTTGTGTGTTTAGAATAGCTGCACACAGCCTGGTACAGCCCGGCACACAGCACCGACAACACAACTGGGTGTTCATCTCTTCACAAAACAGTGCTACACTTGATAATGTTTTCTCACGAGGCTCTGATATTACTCACATGGAGTCGAGTGGATGTTTAGAGGATAGTGCTAACCCTCTTATTGAAAACACATTAAAGCCTAAATATAGGACCAGCCTATTGACCCTTCACAATGCGTTCCATTAGTTTGGTACCATTCCATGTTTCAGCACTAATGCATTTTCAACAAACATCCTAAACTATGAAAAAATAGGGCTGTTTTGGCGGCTGACAACCAGTCAACAGCATGTGAGTGACACCAGAGGCTCGGTAGAAAACATTACCATATAGCAAAAATTTGCCTACATGCTAACAAGCTCGTACTAAACATTTCCTAAATCTAATGTTATTCTGGACTTGAATGCACCAAAATACCTTTCACACATTTCATCATCAACCGTTTGAAATGTATGTTTTGTTTTACTAAGCGCCACAAATCCCATAATATATCGAGATAAGTGAACTTTAGAAACAATAGGTTGAAGTTAGATATTAATAGTTATTACTGTTAACATTGTTATAGTTATTATAGATAATACTTGTTTGCCAAATGTGATGAACGTATAAAAAACAACCACGTGTCTGTGCTGTCTGCAAATTTCAAAATTACTTTTATTTTTTTTGCTGTCCCATTAAAATGAATGTGACAGGATATTCAGGCAAGTACCAGGCTGCGAGTGTAGCTGTTCTAAACACATCACTCCTGTTTGCAAACACTGGAAGACTCTTGAGCTTTAGCATCATGATTCGCTAATGCCAAACCATCTTTAACCCTCTTGCTTCTCCTCCAGGCCTGTTCCAGCGCGCCATCGCTCAGAGTGGCACAGCCCTCTCCAGTTGGGCGGTGAGTTTCCAGCCGGCTAAGTACGCGCGCATGCTTGCCCGGAAGGTGGGCTGCAACGTGGAGGACACGCTGGAGCTGGTGGCCTGCCTGCAGAAGAAGCATTACAAAGAGCTGGTGGACCAGGACATCCAGCCCGCGCGCTATCACATCGCCTTCGGACCGGTCATAGACGGAGACGTGATCCCAGACGACCCGCAGATACTCATGGAACAAGGTACTGTACTGTACGACTCTGAGGATGTCTTACTCACAGATGCCACAGAAATAATACATTTACCTCGTCACCGTCATCGTAATGTTACCCCCCATCACAATATTATCAGGGGCCCAAAACAAAACATCCAAAGAAGAAGCCAACCGACACATATCAAAGCAAGAGATACACATTTATCGAAGTGTGACTGGAGAAAAGTTGAAATGTATGTTGAAAATTAGGATATAAAGCTCAAAATTCCATCAAAATATTTCCCCCGACCCCTTAACAATAATAATCTTAACTACGTTTTAGTAAAACTTGTCGAGCTGACAAGTTCAGCCCGCTCTTAAACCTGCACTAATGCACTCAAGTTGTACATCTGTGGTCCCAATATCGAACTTTTGAGCTACAGCAGCAGGAGAAAACCATACGTCAGGTCAGAATGTCAAAGAAATGATTATGGTGGACTCTATTGTGCCCATATTGTTGTTTGTCCTATGCATTTAACCCATCCTTCAAAGTCTCTGGGTATAACTTTCACGAGCGGTGCAGGGTCCGGGAACTCATCTCCAGATCTTGAGCTCGGCTTCACAATTATTTTGGGGAAAAATATATAGAATTAAAATGTTTCTGATTATATTTGCGATATATGTTGAAAACTTTGGATTCTGTTCAGAGTGCACACTGTAAAAAAGTCTAAATTGCCGTATATCTTGCGCTAAGTCCTGCCTTTAGCTCTTTGTGTCAGTTGGTTTGAGACTGAGTACTTGTTACACTGACTTTCCTCCCCCTTTAATGGAAGTGCACAGCGGTTGACTTGCACCTTCACCTTTCCAAACAAACTTAATGTTCTTAGGAAATAGACTTGAGTTACAGTGGAGTCCGCCAAACACAGCTCCAGGGAATCAACCCCTGAAATTCCACAGCCTAGTTTGACTCGGACAGAATAGTGTGTGTAGTGTGACCATTGCATTTGTAAAACGCCACAAAGTTGAAACTGTAAACATTATGAACTTGTAATTCATGCAAAGTGAAACAGTGTGCGACAGTCAACATTGCTCTGGGAGAAAACAACAATAAGAAAACTGTTTGAATCCAGACAAAATTGCACATAATCTAAAGTACCACCTGAACTCAGATACACAAATGTATTATTTATGTGCATTGTGTAAGTGAAAAAGAGTCTGACAACAATGCTAATCTTTTAGTCAGCCAATTTCTAATGTTAAAGTTCAATGGTAAAATAGTAGAATTTATTTAGCACTTTTCCACCTTCTGGGCGCTCTTCAAAGTGCTTTACAACAAGTAACACATTCACACAGCAGTGTCTTGCCCAAGCACACAACGGCAGAAGGCAAGTTTATCTGTAGCGCACAGAGTGAATCCACTGGTCCATATTCACCTGCCGTCAGTGTTCACGCATGTTTATGGAAGCGGGATTTCCACTGCTGACCTTTGGATCAGAGGACGAGCACTCTAAGAATTGAGCTACTGTCACAACAAAATACATGATCATATATATCATGTTTTTCCGTGGTAACTACACATTACTATACTGGGAACAGTCTGCAAACCATATTTATGGGTTTCAGCTTCCTGTTTATAGGTGCCATTTTGAGGACTTTTCATCAGTCAAAAGATTAGAACGCTTAGTTTTGAAATGCCATGGCAACGGGGCTACTCTGTCAGCACTCTAAAATGGATTGTCAATATGCAGAATATTGGGTCAAGGGTCTAGATACTTTTAATTGATCCGGGTCGTCAGTAGTGAATTTTTGTTTCAGATGTTTCTTAGGTCTGAGAAAATAAGCATGTTAACGCATTGTTGTTGTTGTTGTTGTTTTATGGCGGTTGGCATCCGAGTGTTGCATTACCGCCAGACTTTATTCCTCAGACGTTTCGTCATTTTTGTCCCTTTAAAAAGCCTTCAAATATGAGCCTCATCCCCTCCTGGTCCTCCGCAGCTACAGTGCAGCTTTCAAAGTCCGCTGCTTGGATTTTGTCTCTCCATCTGTCAATGGAAGCAACCTTCAGCTGCAATAAGCCAGTATTGATCAGATATCCCTGGGGGGCCACACATGTTTTGGAGGCCTCAAGCATTTGCCTGCCTCGTCTATCATCAGATTTGAGAATCTGAAATGAATCAAAATGACTAAATCCGTACGAACCCTTTGTCTTTGTCCCAGGTGAATTCCTGAACTATGACATCATGCTGGGGGTGAACCAGGGCGAGGGGTTAAAGTTCGTGGAGCTCATCGTGGACAATGAGAACGGCGTCCAGGCCAACGACTTCGATTACGCCGTGTCCAGTTTTGTGGACGACTTGTACGGCTATCCGGAGGGCAAAGACATCCTCAGAGAGACCATCAAGTTCATGTACACGGACTGGGCGGACCGACACAACCCCGAAACGCGACGGAAGACGCTGCTGGCCCTGTTCACCGACCATCAGTGGGTGGCGCCCGCCGTGGCCACCGCAGACCTGCACTCCAGCTTCGGCTCGCCCACATACTTCTACGCCTTCTACCACCACTGTCAGACTGAGCAGGTGAGAGACACGATGCACTATTTCACACGGACGATACAGTTTGGAGTAAGAATGTAAAGATTATTCGAGTTGGTGTAAATCTGTGGACTGTTTTTGAAAACGAGACGCTAGCTAGAAATGTCTTTGTTACCTGATGGCCCAATTGCAGGTTGTTCTACCCCTATTGTTCTCCGGACGCATCAGAGAGAGAACAATAGGGGCAGAATGTTGTATGGCAGTAGAACCGTCTTTTTCAAAAACCTTGTCCACATGACTTGAAACATTTTACAGTATATCAAAGGTTTTGCATCAATAAATCATTGTTATTATTCAAGTAAATGGTAAAATTGTCACATTTAAATATATTGCTTTTTTACCCTCAAGGCACTCTAATTAAAAACTAAAACATTTAACCCAAATAAGAACAGAAAAAGATGTTAAAATAATCTAAACTCCAACAAGCTTGATTTGATTAAAGTTGGTCATTTTTGGAGAAATGAGAATGTGAATATGACATATTTAAGATGTGTGGTCAGTGTTCAGTAATAAGTAATATTGTGATGAAAATAACAACAATTAAAGCAAAAAACAAACATAATATTGATGCGGAATGTGCAATATGGGTTCTGAATTTCACATAGTTCAATATTTGTTATGGGATGAATTATAACAGAAAGATTTGCACAAAGTTAAGGCACAAATATAAAAACGTAAAGAGAAATATGAGCTATGAAAAAAGTAAGATAGAAAAAAAGTGTCTTTCTTCTTTCTAACTTATTGAGCATCCTACATTTATAACTAACTATCGGCCCATCCCATAACACTTCCATGCACATTTTCGTTTGCTTATACATTGTTGTTGGTTGCATATACTGTGAAAATATCCAGGCAAAGCAAAAACATCTCCATGGAAACAAGTGATGGACCTTTTACCAGAAAAGCGTCACATTGATCCTTCCATTATCTGGTTTAAAGAAACTAAAACTGTAGCAGCTTTAGTTTCTACTTTTCTAAGATGGACACTTTTGATTTGAAAATTATACTTTTTTTTTTTCTAAATTTGTTGTATTATTCCATTAGTTTTGAAAGAAAGATTTACAAAGAAACACTCGTGGGCTAATGATGTTGTTAAAGCCTTCTGTGAAGTGCCAGTACAATAAAAGAAGAAAACATTAACAAATAATAATAATTAAGCTGTTACTGGATAATTTGATTTGAAAAATTATCTCGTAAAACTCTGAAAACGTGTTGTTTTTAAAACAGTCTTTGAAAGTGTATATAATTAAATTTCATCCATGCAAAAAAAAATCTTTGTATTAGTATTTAATTTAAATGTTTGAATAAAATGTCCATACAAAGATGAAAGAGCAGTATTTAATTGGCTACGGTTGAAAAGAAAATTGTGTAAGAGGCGACAGAAAATACAGTTTAGCTCAAAAACAGAACTAATTATTCACATGAGATTTTCCAAACGAGTGGCTTGGAACTGTATGGACTAAATCAATTATCGATTGGCTTCTATAAATCCAGGGTTTTCCCACCTTTTTGAACCATGGCATATGTATTTGTTGAAAAGATTCCGCGGCACACAAAAAATATGATCAAATAATTTGTTTTAGTAAAAAAAAATGTTTTTAAAAAGAGTCAGGGATACAGTTTGGTTCTTTAAAATTGCTGTCTTTTTTTGGACTAGACGTTTGCCCAGAACACTCCAAGACTGTAACACATTCAAATAAATCCACAAATCTGCTTCTATTCAAATAATAAAACATCTTGGTTGACTGATTAGACTGAGTTGTTTGTGTTTCCTTTTGGTGTTTTGATTCTTGGTTTGACTTTGCATATGTATTCTACAAGATCCAAAAGCAGCAAAACGGTCATTAGATGATTAAATTCTGCCTAGTATAAATTAAATTAGAAAGTTAAGAGCGAAAAGAAACAAGACGTCACAGCAGTACACGCAAAGCCAAAGCGCTTCAACAGATGCGACTGAAAGCGTCAATTGTTTGAAGCCTGGAGTGTTTTCCAGCTCCTCGGTCAATCTTGTGGAGGAGCAGGAGAAGCGGAGGAGGGAAAAGAGTAATGAGTCTAATAATATTCTAAAATGCACCAGAATACAGGACAATATATTATCTCCCCTTGGATTGTAATGTATGCAATTTATATACAATTAAATATATTTGAATTCTTCAGAAAGAGTCACTTTAAGGTTGTATTACCAACATCGAAGCCTTACGCATTTTTTACTTGTTCAAAGGGGGGGTTGGGGGCACCACTGAGTATTTCTGCTTTGGGCCCCCAAATGGCTAGCAGCGGCCCTGATCTGGCAACTTGTGATATTGGCAAAAATTAGTGCCCAGCCGATGTTATATGAATCCAACAGAAATGTGTCAAAACATGTCTTTAGATTATATTAGTTGAGGTTTAATCATCAGACTAATGTGAATTGTGAATAAAACATGAATCACAGAAGAAAGTTTATAACATAGCTTTTTAAAAATGTTTTTCTCTCCTCTTGTAGCATTTTTCACTATTAATGATATACTCAATTTTCAAAAACATCCACAATATTATTTACATTTTTCGTTATATTGCCTGCAACACAGATTCACTTGCGACTGTCATACCTTTTTAAAAACGATTAAACACAGCACGATATTGCACAGTGTAACGTCATGATATGTTCTGGTGTTTAGGTTCCTCCCTGGGCCGACGCGGCACACGGAGACGAGATCCCCTACGTGTTTGGCCTGCCCATGATCGGACCCACAGAGCTGTTCCCCTGTAACTTCTCCAAGAACGACGTGATGCTCAGCGCTGTGGTCATGACCTACTGGACCAACTTCGCCAAGACTGGGTAACATGCTCTCTATAGCTTTTTACTGTATTTTAAGGACATGTATTGTGCAAAATGTTGTTCCCTCATCCAAACATACCTGGAGTCACACTTTGTTGATATTCTTAGTCTTCTCTGAACCTCACAAATCACTCAATTTCCCCCTGATTTTTTGTTAAAGGCGGTATGGACGATTTTTTGGCGATTTGAGAACGCAGGTGGAAGTGCACATGCCACTCCCCCGTGCGACTGATACAACACACACGTGCGTTTGTTTATTAGCGCAACGGAGCGCATTGCATCGCTCGTCTCCCGTAGATTTCTGTTCACTTCTGCGTCAGCTCGAACTGTCTTTCTCCGTCTTCATTTTGCCCCGTACACTGAGGGAACTATATTATGATAGATCCATGCGCTTAGGCACGCGGAAACGTGGGGACGAGCCTGACGCGGCTGCAGGTGAGCGATAGGTGCGTTTTATGATTGATACGTGGCAGGACAAATGATTTATCCACGCCACGAGGAAATATGATAAAGAATTTGCTGAAAAAAATCGTCCATACCACCTTTAAGTTAGCACTTAAAGTACATAAACACATGGCTTCATAAGGGCTTCATAATTCATTATTTGCATTAGTTTGTTCATTGGAAACAGAAGTGTAATTTCTAAAGTGTGTTTTCCAAATTATTTTAAGATGGAAATTAGGATGAAATACTGGTAACACTTTGAAATAACTTTCCTTTGTAAACTATTTATAAGGTACCAGTTATTTTACTTTTTACTAACAACAAATTAACATAACATAGCTTATAATACCTCATACATGTTTACCAAGAACATGTGTGTGTTATTTAACCATAAAAGCTTCTTATCAAATGTTTTTTTTTGTATAACTAAGTGCTTATAAACTAATAACTAGTGCTTATTAATGCATTATTAACAGTTAACTAAGGAGCCTAATTTGAAGGCGTTTCTGAAATACTCGTTCCAATGTGATTTAAAGCATGTTACAAATCTAATTAAAGCAACAAGTATGCAAAAAATGTCCACTCTGAACTGCAGGTCTGAGGACACTTACAGATATTTCACATTTGAGCAGCTTTAGTCACTTTTCCATGCTGTCATTGTGTTGCCTCCTCAGAGCAGTGACCACCCGCTTCAAATGCCCGGAGGGATAACGAAACGCGCTAATGATCTACATATATAACCGCAAATTGACATGGAATGGCGGTCACCTGGGAGATTTATGCCACCAATTTGAATGGTTAAGCATGTCTGTGATGAGATCTGTCTGGCTGTGAGCGTGGTTGGTAGACAATGAGGCGCTCCCTGGATCAGAGCGGCTCCCACGTCATTGGCTAAGATTAGTGGCTTGTTAGGAAAGATATAGCGCACTTGATATAGAAAGAGTTTAGCTTAGTGACCTAATGCGGTTCAGCCAGGTGGACAATGAGTTGATTCACCGCAATCAGGGGATGCTAGGCCGTGTTAGAGAATGTAGGGCTGATGTGGTTATAGCCTAGACTTAATTGTTTTAGGAACGCGCCGGGACTAAAGCGAGGATTGTACATGCAGAAGAAATATACAACAACTAGCCTATTATTATTTTGTCTTCTGCTGTTACAAATGAGACCGTGGCATCGTGAACCCTTAGATCAGGGGTGTCCAAACTTTTTTCACCAAGGGCCGCATTTTGAAACTTAAACGGGGCATCTTTGCCAATCAATCAATCTGTTACCAATGTGTTTTGTATTCAAATACTTTGAAACACCTACAAGGAAGAATTTCACCTTGGCTATCATTCCTTTCTCTCCACCTGAGCTTGGACTAAAATAAAAATGTTACAAATGTGCCGAAAACTTAAAATATGAATATAAAAACATAAAACCTTAAAAAAACATCTGTCAATATAGATATTATACCAATATTTGGTATTGATCCGCCCATCACTACACACATTTATTTTTTATTTTCTCATATTATGCTTTCCTTATGCAGAGTATTGCACTGTTTTTTGCAGTATGTCTTCAATGTAATTTCATATTGTAACATTTTAAGAAAATGATCAAAACTGTAAAAAAAAAAAAACGCTTAAAAATATTAGCAATAATCAGCCATTGATTGCTCTGAATTCTAACAAACCAAAAAAACAAACAAACAAACAAACAAACAAACGTATTGTTCTCTCGCATGTACAATCTAGGTAGAGATTGTTGCATTTTTCTAATTAAAAAAATCTGTAATCTAAAGGCATTGAGTGAGGTCAGATTATAACAGAAACTGGATCAAATAGAGAGTTTGTGGTCTTATAAAGTTCAGCCAGGTGGAACAAAGACTTGACTCCACTGTTTGTATTAAGCAGACAGGACACATAATGTAAAGCTAATCTCATTTAAAAGCAGTCTAGTGTCTATTCTTAGCCTCTGTGGGGTCATGATTAGCTTTTACTTAGCCGTGACTGAATACTAAACCTTTACAGGAGAAACAGGCACAACAATGTAGTAATGACGAGGGGAAATAATGCAAAGGAAATCTTTATTAATCATAATTGGTCATAATTAAAAACCATAACCCCAAAATACTCCTTTGAAAATATTCATACTTTTATTTTGGACGAATTGGGACTTGACTGTTTTATTTGTATTTATGTTTGTCATATTGTACGTTTATGATTATTTTGTATTATTAATATTATTATCTATTTAATTCCCCCCCCTGCACTCTGGTTCTATTTCTTGTTTTTTTGTAAACTTTTTTTATTTATTTTTTAAAGAAGAAAATATACATAATAATAAATTACTAATTGATTTAAGCCCCATTTTTTTCAAATCTAACTATGAGAACAGACCAACGCGAACCTACACGAAACATGCCTTTGGTTTAAAGTTTGTGCACTGAACCTGTCTCAATTATTAATTAAAGTGGCTGTTCATGATTTTTGTCTATGCATTTGAGCAACATTTGTTTTACCCAATACAGATTGTATAAGCAGCTCTCAAAATCTTAACCGTGGGAAAGTGAGGAATAAGTTCTGCCAAACTGTTCTAAAAACTAGTTTTATCTTTCAAATTTTTTAGATGGTGAAATTTAGGTAAAAGCACCTTGAAATAAAAGTGGACTAAATCATGTTAAATGTATCGATTTAACTAGGGCACTATTAAGGGATCATGCCATTTGTATTGCTGCAGGTGAAAAAATAATGCGCTCCAAATGTCCCACAATGCACCGTGAAAAGTAAACACAAAGTACAAACACTTAAATAAACGCTTAAATTAGTATTAACTGCTTACCTTAGCTTGAGCTGTTCAAAGAGCACCATTGTGGGCAAAATGGTTTTAAAAATCCAGCCCTTTTGTTGTTTGAAATGAGATTCATGTTAAACTAAATCTGCATGGTGATAATCAATCCAAAACTCTGCATGTCTGACAGATTTGACCAATATTTATTCCAGAAATCCATTATTATTGGCATTTTGCAGACGCTTTTCCCACACAGATGCCAGAGAGTACCTAGCTGAAGGAGTTGTGTCTATTGTGGGATTAGACTAAATCTGACTTCACACGGGACTAAACCATGGAAGAAAACATGATCAAATTTGGCCCTAGTTCTCCCCAATATTACATAATCATACTTTATCAAACTGCCTGACTGGTGATCATGAACCCGTCATTTACACCTACGTTTTGCACCCGCTCCTCTGTGCTCTGTACTTGTGTCACCTTGGGGTGCTGTGGGATGTTCAAACTAACGGCTGACTCCTTGTAGCTCCTTGTCTCTCGGGACGCGAGTGTCTGCTTATTACGATTTTAATTTTGACCTAAGTGTAGCATCTCCCTCCGGCTAATCAGTGTAATTATGAAAATACAGGGATGTGCTTTGGAGACGCAGCCCAGAGCTTTCATCAAATTTTAATCAACTATGTCTGCAGTATCACATCTGATAAAACCCCAAAAAGGTCAAACGCGCTGTTATTGCTCAAAAATGATTGGTTTTCTAAAGACACTGATTGAGTGAAAAGGTCTTACGATAGCTAATAATCTCTGAAGTTGCCCAAGTGAAGCGCTTTTATTCCCAATATTAAACAGCCAATTACGGGCATCTCATCAGGTCTTCAACTTCTGTTTGTTACACAAGGAAATAAGCAGCAACTTGAGAAAGGTACTGGGCGATTAAGACTTTAACCATACATGAAAGCTGCACTGAGGTAGAAAAGGTTTCATCTGGACACTGTTTTAGAAATCAAGACGTTTCCACTGCCATCTGAGAGTCCTTTTCGATCTGATGGAAAAGGTTTAAGCAGCTGTCGTTTGATCTCTCCAGAGCTATGATTCGTCCTGCCCCAAAGGGAGGAGTTACTCTGCCCTTTTTTACAAGTCTGACACTTTGACTATTACTGCTTGTGTCGTTGAGGCCCATTGATGTCTGGCCACCTCTACCTCAGAGCTGACAAGGACCTAATTAGAATTTCACTGGTTTGAGTTCTGCCAAGGTCTTATGATGTTACTGTAGACTGAGAGGTTGTATTTCAAACCATTTGTAGTTTAAGAAGGATTTGTCTTAACGAAAATGTATTCACTCCTCTTCCAAACTGACCCTTCTCCAAACTTAACACGTTTATCACACTGTCTTCATGTGATTTATGGCTTTTAGATGAAGATACACCACAGATTATGAACATGTTTTCAAAAATACATTGTTTTGTGCTGCTCAAATAATTTATGTGAGATTGAAGAAGAAAATAAGAAGAGTCCAGTAGACAACTAGCTTTGAAACCTTTTCTACCATGGAAGGATTAGATTGAATTTCCAAAGATACTTTTCTGGTACAGTGTCCTGCTCGTCTCCATGAGGATGTTCTTGCTTTGCCTTGAATGTTCTACAATACGGACCGACACTTACTGTATCTCTCTCCTGTGACGCTCGGTGGTTGTTACGAGGGTTGTGAGTTCGAATCAGATTACATTAGCCGTTATTGAAATGTCTCTTCTGAAAGTTGACCAATTTTCTGTGCCGCTAGGCAACCTGTCAAGAGCAGTGGCTCCATCTCCTGATCTTTGTGCTCAGCTTGGCCAGGACAACCTTCACGGGTCGATTGTACCTGTTGTGCATGGTTTGGCGGCGTGCCTGAAGGAAACCAACCTAGACACGGGCAAACTCTGCACAGAAAGGCCTAGTGTAAGACAATGGTATTTATTTTTGTGTTTTTTTTTTTTCGTGTACAGTGACCCAAACCAGCCGGTTCCCCAGGACACAAAGTTCATCCACACCAAACCCAATCGCTTCGAAGAGGTAGCCTGGACCAGGTACAACCAGAAAGACCAACTGTACCTCCACATCGGCCTCAAGCCCCGCGTCAAGGAGCACTACAGAGCCAACAAGGTACTGCCAACACGCAATGGTCTGTTGTGGTTGAGGATACATGGGATTCAGTGACGCATCATGTAACAAATCGTGTAAAGGTGCAACAATTTCAGCTTTAGTGAATACACATCGTCTTTCTTTATCATAGGATCTGCCAAGCCAAAGTGAGGAGCTGATTCTTCTTTCTGAATGTCCAATCGATTTGAGAACCAAAACCCAAAACTTTGATACCATTTTTGTAACTCTGAATACATCAAACATTGCACTAAAGTCAATTAATTTGACCATATATTTTGGAACGTACAATGTTGAAGTTGCGCTATATGTAATGAAGCCGTCTTAGTCCTCTAGCTGGCAGACGTTCTCCACACAGTGACAGACGATGTCCTTATTGGACCTTTGATGAGATTCAGATGACTCAGTTTAAATGTGTCTCCTCCCCTTGTGTCTGTCCCCGTTTCCCATCGCTCTCTCTGTTCTATCTCTTTGTTCCTCCTCTCCCTTCTCTTCTCTTCTCTCCTTTTATCTTATCGTATCTTCCTTCCTCCTGCTCCCTGTTTCTCTCCTACTCTACTCTTTTCTGTCTCTCTATGTATCCTCTCTTTCTCTTCCTCCTTCCCTCTCCCCTCTTTCTCTGTCTCTGCCCCCCTCTTCACTTCTCTCATCTGCATTCTCGGGCTGTTCCTCTCTCTCTCCCTCCCCCCTCTCCATCTTTTTCTCTCACCTTTCTATCCATTCGTTTATCGTCTCATCTCCCTCTCCTTCTCGCCCTCTTTTCCTTCCTCCCTGCTCTATCTCTCTGGCTGGATCTCTCCTCTACCTTTATCTCTCCGTCGCCCTCTTCTTCGCTCCTCTCTCGTCTCTCCCTCCCTTCCTCGGTCTCTCTCTCCTCAGGTGAACCTGTGGCTGGAGCTGGTCCCACATCTGCACAGTCTGAACGAGGTCACGCAGCTCATCCCCACCACCACCAAGGTCCGCCGCAAATCATATATTCTGCATTCACAGGCAACAGCTTAACTCCCAAATGTCAAACTGCCTCTTCGTATTTACTCTTATTATGCTGCTAAGGTGCATGTGATATTGAGAACTTTGTAGAGACAACAAAATAGTGTACTTGTATTTACTAACAATAGGTATTTGGGCAATGATTTTATTTTTTTTTGCAATATTAACAATATTTATCAGTAACGCATCAGTAATGTCCTGAAATGTGCCTGTAAATTTCATGGTTGAGGTTCAATACTTCTATATTCAATAGCAATAATATCAAATTTTTTTTTTTTTTTTTTTAAATCGCCCATCTCTAATAATTAGATGAGTTTATCACCTTTTTTTTTTTCTTCAAAATGCCACGAACAGTCTGATCACACTCAGAACATCAGAATTGGAACTGTTCCCAGATCTAAACTTGGACTTGACAATGACTAAGCCAGGACCAAGTCATGTCACCAGGACTAAAATAGGATATCTAGACAATAATGAAAACAGGTCTGTATACAAGTCAATATATATATTAAAAAAAACTAAAAAACATATATCTTTCTAGATTAATTTTAGAAACATGTTATATTTAAACAAAACCGAAATCAAAATAGTCAAAAATAACACAGTTCTCATTGAATATGTTTACATATTGTCAATATTCAGTTTAAGGGCAACATTCCGGTGCCTGAAACATGCAGAATAACCTGTTTACATGAATGAGCAAACAGAGTTAATCCTATATACACGGTACAGATGCACGGACAATGTCTCGACACCCAGAATGTCACGGGCAGTAGGAATGGATCTTTGCCATGGTCTTTGCCCCAAAATCTCATCCATTATGTTGAACTAGGGGAAGGTGAATGGGTCGAACGCGTTGGCACCGTTTTGCTAATATTGTGGTTTTGAAAGACTTTTTGACGACATGTAAACAAAGTCAGTGTTGTTAATATGTTTCCTCTCTCCAGGTCCCTCCACCCGAAACCACCTACCGCAGCCCTAAACCCAAGCTGCCGGCCCCCAAGCGCTCCAGCCCCACCCCCTTCCCCACGGAGACCCAGGGCAGCCACAACCAGCCCCACCTGGTCGACCAGCGGGACTACTCAACCGAACTCTCCGTCACCATTGCCGTGGGCGCCTCCCTGCTCTTCCTCAACATCCTGGCCTTTGCCGCCCTCTACTACAAGAAGGACAAGAGGCGACATGACGTCCACCGGCGCTGCAGCCCCCAGAGGAGCGCGGCCAACGACCTGGCCCATACCCAGGAGGAGGAGATCATGTCCCTGCAGATGAAGCAGCATTCAGAGCTGGAGCGGGACTGCCGGGGTGTGGGCGACTCCCTGCACCCACACGACGTGGTTCTGAGGACTGCCTGCCCACCGGACTACACCCTGGCCATGAGGAGGTCCCCGGACGACATCCCGCTAATGACGCCCAACACCATCACCATGATCCCGAGCAGCATGGGCGGGCTGACGTCGCTGCACTCGTACAACACCTACCCCAACAGCGGGCAGAACAACACGCTGCCCCACGCGCACCCACACTCCCACTCCACCACCCGGGTATAGCCCTGCTGCCGGGACTCCAAAAGCAGGAAGCTAACAGGGCTAACGGAGCTAACAAAAGCTAACGTGGCTGCGGGGACAATGGGCCTGTACCTACGCGGATAAGTTCGCAGCCTGGAGTTATACCATTCTGGATTATATCATTCATTACATGTTCATACGAAGGAATATAAGGGGATTTATTGGGGATTCAAATGGACAAAAAAGATTACGTTGCTTTTGTAAAAAATGAGTAAAAGAAGAATTTAAAACTCAAAAGCTTGAAACAAATGAAGCTTTTTTTCTTTTATATTTTTGTTCCAGAGCAAAAAAACATACAAAAAATATATATATATAACAACACACACTTGTTCTTTCTAGTGACAGACGCGGCCTTTGGGATCTTTTGACAAATAGCTGCTTGACAGAATTATCTCGGAGCTACACACAGCTTTACGAAACGCCTCGGAGGTGAGACGAGGGGCGCACTTTGTAACAGAAAGCAGACGCACTGTTTTCCCATGGCAGATTATTTGCTGCATAAACTCATTTAGGCATGTGTTAACTTTATGTAAGATAACGCCGGACAATGGGGACGGAGGGACTACTGAAAAAACCTCAAGGACAAACCCAGCCTTGTATGCACAACGGATTCCGAGGAGAAACTTTCCATTCGTTTATTTTTGAGCATCGGGGACGTTTTATTGTATAGAACCTATTTACATATCTAGATCTGTACATTAAGCACCAAGGTTGTTTTTTTTGGCCCTCTTCGAAAAAGCGAGCCGGGGCGACCACCGCAAACCTGCCACGGCGACTAAACCAGTAAGCGACCAGTGCGGAGCGTATAGAACCATAGAACCATCTCCCGGCTTCAACTTCGCTAACAGAGAGAGCTGTGGGGGGCAGACGGAGGAAAAATGGGATATTTTAAGCACGATGCGCATGACAATTTATCTGCTTGATGGCTGCTCTGCTGATTACGTCATTAATAAAAGTAATTTTTCGAAACCTTCCCACGCATTGGAGCGACTACACACAGATTTTCCCCGATTGGATTTTTTTTTTTTTTTTAACAACAAGAAACCCCCGTAAAAGGATCACAGGAAATGCAGTTCCGAGGAAGGCGGAGTCGTCGTTGCGTCGGGCTTGATTAAAGGGGAGGGCTCATGGGAAAGACTGTCTGGCATAAAAATATTATTAGCTTGAGGTGCAGGGGGCATATAAGGACTAGTTTTGTACTCTGTGTGTTGGTACTACTTTTTGATAGTGGGTTATTCACATGACACCGTTTCAAATCAAAGGCGTCGTTTCTTTCGTTGGCATCTATGTTATTTGCTACCTGTTGCGCCACCTAGAGGAGGCATTTTCTGCACTGTTTAACCCATTTTTCATGTTTCGTTTGGAGGTTTCAGGTGCGCTGACTGAAACACAGGGTGCCCTCTTTTCATTTTACAAGTTTGTATGGGTGAAGAGTATACGAAGGGTCAATCAAGGTGTATAAAGGATTCACAGTGTTCATGTTAGTCGGAAATGTTTGCTAGGCCAAAGTTGAGTTTAAGTGTTATAATGTGAAACGTTGGATTTGAAAGTGCCCAGATTCCATTTTAACTGGTCATTCATGTGCACGCAACAATTTATTCAGAAGGTCAGAGAGGTTAATTTGGGTTTACCGCAAATAGCTTGGCTGCCATTGACTTTTTAGCAAGCTGCAAAGTAATCACAATTACTTTATTTATTCTCAAAGACAATACTGGTACTACTTTAAACACATACAACAAATTTAGACCAGAAGAACGAATAAGGTATACATAAAAAAGGTAAATACAAATCAAAGTATCCCAACTAATTCTCATTCTATATCGTAGACTATTTGAAAAAAAATAGAGCCTGTTGAGAAAGCCTGTCTCCTGAATTAAAAGAAACACATCATTTTTACACTTTCTAAATCATTCCAGACCTTGATTCACAACAACAAATTAGAAAAGAGAAAAATAATCATTTAAATTGTACTGTCTTGGACTTAACTTCAATCCACAGTCAAAGGTTTCAACAGATATCTAAAGTATTTTTCAAACCTTTCCCTGTGCAAATATTATCCCTAAATACAAAAACCCATTATTATTACAGGCATTTTTTTTGTTCTATCTAGACTGCACCACTTTCCTTCTTACACTACCCTGCCATCTCCACCGTGTTTAGGTCAAATAAGAACACATGCTGCCACAGTCCAAATGTGCAACAGTTTATGTACATCCTGCAACAGTGCGTGGGCCAAAGTGGTGCTCTTTACACAAAAGGCACTCAAATACCCAGCCTGGCAAGCCCTGTTCCCATATGTGAACGCAGTAGCTCCACTCGCAAAGCTCGGGCGCCCGTCTACGCACTCTTCACCAGAAGTGAGGAGAGCTGTCTGCTGTGAGGCTGCGGCGAGGCTCCAGGCACCGTGCAGTCGTTCGAAATAAAGAGAAAGCCAACTGCTGTCACCCCGTTTAACACTGAGACATGCCGTTATAGGGAGGAGGAGGGAATTAGAATGCTATAGAGTGCTGATCTAATTGGGTATTTTAAAGGTGAACAATGAGAAAAGAAGACAGCAAAAAGCAGGTATAAACGGAAAATTATAACGTCTCACCAAACGCTGACATGCTTTGCAAAATACAGCTAGAGCATGTGAGCAACAGCTTGGCATGGCACTCACGTCAAGATGAAACTTTAAAAATATATATTTCTGCTGCATGATGTATCTTACACTATCCAAACCCAGTGCATTACATAAAGAGACATACAAATACGGGGTCGAGAGGTCAAAATAGCCTAAATGCAGACAAATCTGATGATAAAAATAAAGTGGTTTCCTCTTTATTCTAGCTTTAACCACGTCTCACAGATACAAACTTGGAATTAACATATTTTTGTGGATTGCTGATGTCGATCTCATGATTAAAAGGTATAATCCAGGTGCAATTTAGATATTATCTTATTAAGAAAACATTTGTTATATTTGCGTGACGTCAACTGATCAAACTCAAAAAAGTATCCAACGTGGCAAAAAATAAATGAAATTGACCTTAAATTAATATTATGTAAGAATTTTCCATTGAAATATTTTATCTTTAATGAACTTACAAACATTTTGAAAAGATAATCTTAAAAGACAACTTGGGTAAACACAAAATAATTTAAATGAAAAGTTGGCCTAATATATTTTTTAAGGGTCAACATTTTATTGTGAGTGTAATTTGCTAAAAATCCAAACTCTTTTTCATTCTTTTCTGGGCTAACGTTCTGCTTGCTAACGATCAAATGCTAATGAGGGTACGTGGTCGGCAATGCTAACACAAAGTAATTGGGCTCTGGATGCGCGGCGCCGTCTAAAGTTATTGTGTAAAGCAACGCACGCATACGGTAGTTATTGCTCGCACTTGATTTATTGCAGACACATAAAAAGCAACACGACCTTGTTTTGGTGACCTCTGAAACATTTCACAAAAAATGGGAGAGGAACTTGGCAGAAAACAAATGCTAACAGTCTTGGACCTATAGACCTAAACTTATCCACTATCAAGGATTACATGCATATTTATCATACAAAACATATCAAAGTAATTCAAAATGCATTCATCAAAGGCAGAGGTGGACCAATTAGATGTGCAGATGTAACTTTTCTGGTGGAACTTCCGTCTGTTGCTCAAGAAATGGCTTTGCCTGAATGTCCCACAGTATGATATAAAGTATCTATATCTACACGAGTTTTTAGAAGGTAAAATACTTGGTTTGGTTTGGTTTGTAGCTACCTGCTAAATTGTATGCCATCTTGCGGAACATTCCAAGCAAGACAATAACAACGTCAAGGAGAAAAGAAGGTTCCGGACCATCTGTCTAAAAACCTACGTAGCATAGTGCCCATTTAAAATACCCCAAAATGCAAGTACCAGTTCTTTTACGCAATGTCCCTTGAAATAGTGAAGGACTACTTTTGCAGAATTGTAAGTACGTTTCAGTAAATAGCCCTGTAACTATTGCTTTTAAAATGGCTCTTGTGGAATGACATTTACTCTTTTTTGGCACTTTGTTTCTGCTTTTACACACAACATAACGTATGATGACAAACCACACACTGGCAATGCAAGACCAGACAACCAAAAGACTTAGAAAATAGTAATTATCCTTAATAAAGCATGAACAAAGACTTTATTGATAAATAACAAACTGTTTATTATGAATGAAGCTAACTGTTCTTCATGAATTAAGTATTTGTTCATCCTTTATTGAGGCTAATTAAAAATCAAATTTTAGATTTGTTATAGATTCACGGTAATTAGGCAGCATTTTATCATAACTACACCTTAAATAGCCTTAAAAAGCATGAACAAAGACTTTTCATAGTGAACAATTTGTTTATTAAGGATGATTCAGCCTTAGTAACTACTTAATTAATGTCTAAGGTTAGGGGTTTATTACTACACTAATTACACAGTTACTATGCCTGAATCCCTCTTAGTAAACTATGTGCTCATGCTTTGCTAAGGCTATTAAAAGTGTAGTTGAGTGAAACATGGTGTACTGCACATATTAGCTTGTCCCTGTGCTAACACATAACAGAGCTGCATATACGGTCAGTTATGGTGCAGTGGAGTGTAGAGCAGATGGTTGAGTGTAGAGACGATGTTATATTTGTACTACAGAGATGGCAGAGGATCTTGGCGACAGCAGCGTGGACGGGAAAGTTGTCAAACGTTTAAATTGAATTGATACGTTTACCATCTGCCCCACGGATCTGCTTCTGAGGAAACATAGTCTCTTTAGAACATATTTTGAAGAAGAAAATCACAACAAACTTTTGAAGGAATTTATGTAAGGAAGATAACATGTCATGTCGACATCACTGCACAAGTATGAAGGTAACTTTGAGGTTTGACACTGAAAACCTCCAAACCATTTGCGGTGATTTGCAAAAGTATTTTCCCCATGAATAAAGTACTCTTACTTGAGTTAAAGTGTTGGTTCCTCTTCCCACTGTGAGTAAGTGTACATGTGCATATTTCTTGCAGCATTCCTTCAGATACAGCACAACTGGGTGCATTAATATTTAGTCATTCTAATACATTAACATCAAAGTATAAATCAGATGTAGACAGTCAAGCAAGAGTACAACAAGTACTTTTACTTGAGTGGTAAATCCACCAAATTCCTCGAGTCATTTGTTAAACCACCACTTAGTACTTCTAATCGACCTAATATCATTTTGAAGTAACAGTACTCTTATTTGTGTTACATTAGGAGGATTATTCTTTTGCAACCTTGATTATCACAAAAAACAACGCTCGCACTGTGGCGTAAAAGAAGTCGATTCAAAATGTCCACTTGTTTCAGTCAATAGCCCCTGATTGGAATAATTCTGTGTAAAAAGAAAATCATTTGAAACATCATCAGCTTGAATCAGCCTTCAGTTTGAAACAGGCCACCAGCACAAATTTCAGTGCTTTGGCTGAAAACGTGACTAAAAATTCTCATTTCTGCCGTGAAAAAAAAAGCTGATTGCAGTTGGAGCTAGCTGCACAAATTGGACGCAGCCCCAGTTGACGTGAACATGACTGATTAAAACATTAACAGGGTCTGCATGGCTGGAGATGGAGCAGATTTGTCAAAAACTACACCACCCCCGACACAATGGATTCCTCCACTCGAAACTGCAATGCCACACGCGCCCGTCGTACCTCGGCTGGGAAAGTCAATGCGGCAAAAACGCATCGCAATTTTGAAGTTTTATCGTGTGAATCAACAGAAGTTGGAGGAATGCAATGCAAAGGAAAAGATGGCATTGTGTTGTTACAATATTAACATTTCGATTCTAAAGAAAAGGTTCGATACCAATTTTGAAAGCACAGTGAAAACAAACAAATAACATTTTAAATCGATATACATGGGTTTCAGCTTCTGGTTTATATATTTCAAAGACTATCTAGCTAACACAAAGGCTCTGATGTGACGGTCGGCTATGACTGATCCTTTAAAATGATTGAGGAACAGGAAAACGCCCAGTGCCAACACAGGGTTAATCTCTAAATATGAGAGAGCAGCGGAGGAGTGGGTCAGTTAGCCTATCCCTGTCCCTCCTCTGTCCCTCCTCCGTCCCTCCTCTGTCCCTCCTCTGTCCCTCCCCGCCCCTCTTCTGTCCCTCATCTGTCTATCCTCTGTCCATCCTCTCTCCCTCTTCTGTCTATCCTCTAACCTTCCTCTGTCCATCATCTGTCTCTCCTCTGACCTTCCTCTGGCCATGCTCTGGAAATGCTCTGTCCCTCCTCTTTCTCTCCTCTGTCCCCCTCCTCTGTCTTTCCTCTGACCCTCCTCTGTCCATCCTCTGGCCAAGCTCTGTCCATCCTCTGTCCATGCTCTGTCCCTCCTTTGACCCTCCTCTCTCCCTCCTTTGTCTCTCCTTTGACCCTCCTCTGTCCCTTCTTTCTCCTTCCTCTGTCCCTCCTTTGACCCTCCTCTGTCCCTTCTCCCTCTCTCCTCTGTCTTTCCTCTGTCCCTCCTCTCTCCCTCCTCTGTCCCTCCTCTCTCTCTCCTCTGTCCCTCCTTTGACCCTCCTCTGTCCCTTCTCTCTCTCTCCTCTCTCTTTCCTCTGACCCACCTCTGTCCAGCCTGTGTCCAGCCTCTGACCCTCTGCATGTGCTTCTGTCCTGTCTCCTCCCGCCACATTTCGAGTCTTACTTTTGAACCTGCTTGGCTCCTGACCGCTCATTTGACAATAAAAGCATATCTGAAGAATAGGAGAGGAGAAAATGTGTTCTCTTTCCTTTCCCATGAGCTTTTCGTGTTAAATGTGAAACATAAGTGCAGCAGTACGAGTCATTATTCAACCAAACACCTGATCAAAATGTATAAGGTTTAATGTGTGGAATGTGAATCTCCCATAGAGTTACCCACACCTCTGCCCTAAATATAAAAATCATGACATCAAATCCCAGAACTTCAACCTCTTTTAAAACATTAACTGCGTCTCTGTGTGTGTGGACAACATAAAACCGTACAGAATAAACCATTAAAAAACGTACATCAGTAAAGCAGGAGACATGGTCAACCAGTAAAATGAGCAAATAAAACGTGAAAGGAGACTAAAAGTTAATGGCAGCTTTATCACTGTTTATGCAGCAGTTTGAAGTTACGACTTTCCCCGTGAGAGGGCTGTGGCTGCCCTCGTGTCCCAGCCACCTCAACCGTAAAATCATTCACATCATTTCGGCTAAAATACATGAGATTTTTCTCAAATTTAGCAGTCAGCAGTTAAGATTTGTTTTGTATTGTGTACTTTTTGTGTACGTTTACCTTCAATTTGCAGCTAGGCCATTTGACATCGGCAAAAAATATTGCAGATTTAAAATAAAGAAATTGGCTTATCATTTCTGTTTGTCCATTGCATGTAAAGTAAAGAAGTCTGACCTGTTTCTCAACTGCCAGGGGAATATTCAAGTGAAATCAAAAAGTAGAGCTAGCCCGAACGCTTTTCAATCAACAGTACTTAAAAGGATTACATTGTTAGTTTAGTTAGTTTTCATGAGATTTAAAGTGCTTATGACAAGTTGGATTATCCATTTCACTAAAATATAGTTCATATAATTAAACATAAAATCTAAATTACTGTCTTAGTTTGACAATATTGGTGAATTGTATAATAAAACATCCTGGCTAGATATTGGAGGCTGATGTGACATATGTACAGGTAATTACTTTAACTGTGTTTTCCAACTTTTCAAACAACATCTTAGCCAATGTAAAGCTTTTATAAATATCTGCCACCAAAAGGAATTAATTAATAAAAAACAAAAAGCATGAAAACCTGTCATATGCACTCTAGGTCGGAAATGTCTGTGTTCCAGTTGTCAAGTCGGAAAAATCATTACCGGCAGTAACAACTTTCTTTAAACTACAAAAGTACTAAAAATCATCAAAAAATGTGGATTTGATTATGTTAATTTATTAACTTAGACATTGTTATTACTTTTACACTTCATAAAGCATTATTTGAGAGGGAAATCTGCTTTTGTTGACGTTAGCTCCACGTAGACGTTAGCAACATTAGCAAAACCGAGCATTTATAACCGCAAAGTTTCAAACACAGCGTGGGATTAGATTTACAGACATTGAGAGAAAATAATACAAGTACCATCACTAATAAAGCTGTCTTTGAGGACAACTGTAACGCAATGTAATTATTTAGCAAAAAGTAAAGCAAATTAGCACTGCAGTATGGCTAGGTAATATTGACAAAAATCTCTTTCTTTCTTTTTCTTTTCTTTCCCTGATGACAGTATGCAGACAACAGTTTCAAAATCCATCCGAGTGTTCTAAAAATATGTGTTTTGTTTAATTATGTGCAAGTTTTGGCTGCCATTTTCTGAGCAAAACCACTGTGTCAGCTTCACCTTGCTAATGTTTCTTTGTTTCTATTCATTCACTAATGGGCACCAACACCTGCTTTATTGTCATATTCAGTGCTAATTTTTTCCACTATAGTTCATTTCTGCAAAGTGTTGTATTTTGTGTGTGCGCGTATCCATTTTGTTTGAATACCTCTCGAGCGCCTGTCTTATTACACATGGTTCCAATTAACACAACATTTTAAGCTAAACTCTGCTACAGTGTGCTCATTTCATTAACAAGTACACAGGAGTGGACATAGGTGGCGCTACCAAGATGTAAGCAGCTACGTACGTGGAGCTTTGTTAATATTAGTTTTGTGATTAAAAAACACAATTAGAAATGCAAATTGCTCCGTTTTCTACTTTGTGTAATGGTTACATTTACATAGAGTTTTAGTACCTCCATTGGGTCCTCAGAACGCACGTACTAAAACATCTACTAAAACATCTGCTGGCCTTCTGATTGGTTACTGAGGGACCACTTAAAAATACCCATGGTCGCCTTAGAAAGCAACATTCCTGCTTTCCCTAACCTTCTTTGGAGTAAAAAGTGTATATTTGTACCTTTTATTCGCTAATAAAAGGATGTATGTGTTTTTCATGTTTATTATTATGAGTGTACTTTGGATTACTGTTAAAACATCTGAATTTTGCATTTGTAAAGTAAATATTGTTTCAATTCATTCAACAGATTGTTGTATACATTTTTCTTTATTTGCCTAAAAAAAAATTAAGTAAAATGTATACATTAATTCATTGAGCAATTATTCTTTTCTTTCCCTAGCACAACATCTTTTAGTTCATATGGTAGGCCTTTTTTCTTTATTTTTTGTCAAATGTTTGATGAGAACCATGAGGAAGCAACTGTTGGGTACAGAAAATGTTGACTAGGGATGTGCGAGTGTACTTTTGAAAACAATACTTTTGATACCAGCACTTTTCAGTAATAGTAACTATTACTATAGTAGCTTTTAAGCTGCATCGTAAAAGGTACACACGAAAGGTTAATCTTTGATACACAAAAAATGCAGAACTCCTTTTATTATCACCCACTGACGCCATAAGATAACACAACACAATCTTATCTATAAGATTGTTAATGTTTCAATAGTAGAGGCTTTTGTGAATAGTCTGCAGTTTTGTACCCTCAAAGCTTTTCATCAAAATACCCTGCAAATGAGATATATACGTGTGTACTATTTGTATTTGGAATGGGTATTGGTATTGTCAATTGCAACCTTGGAATCAAATTGTAAGTGAAAAAGCTGGTATTGCACGTCTCTAATGAAAACCATTGGCCTCTTGTGACTGTCCCCAACACCAGCATGAGAGGCGGGGCTAAGAATTATTTCTGAAACATGTTCTTCGCTCATGGTTCAAAATCAGGTACCGTCCCTTTGACTTTAGCATTGACTGTTGCCTTTTACATGCTTTCTAATGAGACCATGTTGTACATTGTGTAGAATTTCTTACAATCAGTGAAACAAACGTTCAAACAGAATCAACGTTTATTTAAAGTATACTCTATGTCCTCTCTTGTTTACTGCTGGTAACATTTCAAACGTCTTTTCTATCCACGCATCTTCATCCAGTCCCATCATATCCACACGTTTGGACTGGCGACATTTAGAGCCTCACTTTATATCGATGAATAATCGAAAGAACCGTTGAAGGAACCAGAGGAGAGCGCTAAATCTACAGGTGAATGTAATGTAACCGTGCTACTTCTGACCTCACGACACCACAGCAGAACAACCTCAAACCAGTGAAAAAAAAAAAAAAAAAAAGGAGGTTTAGGAGATGAAATCATGGAGGAGAACAAGTCTATTTGATGCTGTGTGAAGCAGGGCACTTGTGTGGGCTGGTCTGGCATTTGTAATGTAGATTCTTTGTCACTTGTCTTTCTTTCTGGTTAAATAGTAATTACTCTTCTGGAGCACAATAAATGATTTTAATATGCTGATATGTGCTTTGGTGTTTGGAGTCTTCATTTATTTCCTGCATGGATGGATGGATGGATGAATGGAGGAGGGGAAAACGTTCCTGTGAAGTTGAAGATAATTTAATTGCCGTCTTGCACGCATCCGCACCCGCGTGTATTTACTGGGCTAATTTATTTGCGTTGAGATTGAATTTGTTTGCGAGGACGGGAAGAGAAAATGTGGCGGATGGGAGCGGCATGCATAAAGAGACGACAGCTTGTGGACAGCCTGAGAAATCAGCAACAATTCAGCGACGCTCAGTCAACACCAAACTCAAAGGAAAGTGCAGACAATGACAAAATATTCAGCTTTGGAAAGAAAGAGCGTTATATTTAATACTAAAAACCAGTTGATATGTAAGTTAGGTGGACTTGAGCGAGCTGTTAGATGCAGGTGATCGCCCTGCAGGAGCAGTGGCTTTAGTCAAAACAGCCCCTTCACAAGAGGCTTTATGAACACAGACGACATGCAAATTCAGGACCCCAGAGCGCTGTGCATCTTCATCTTAAAGCCACAAACCACTCTATCGAAGACAGTGAGGTGAAGATTCTATGCAGGAGAAAATATGGTTTTAAAGAGGAGTTAAAGAAGCAATCTTTGTTAAAAAAAAAAAAGAGAAACTGTCCTTAAACAGACAAGGTTTAAGATTCAACCTTCCAGTTGTAAATAATAGTGTCCCTGTAATGGGCTATCTAGGATGTAGATAGCCCATTACAGGGCTGTTAGTTAACAATAAGCGTATTTTTCAAGTGGAACCAAAGACTCCCTTTAACAGGCCCACAGGGCAGGGCTTACTCAGAGTAGGATAAATATCGGTGTTCACAGACTCGATTCACAGATTAAGAATGACTCTTGGATGAGAGTCAAAACATCCAGACGACTACAACTGAATCTTTTTTCTACACTGTAAAAAGAGCAGATTCAAAGAGCTGATGCCAACTCTGTTTTTACCATGACAGGCTGTTGGATCATGTGACACATTCTCTGTTTTCTCTGCTTCAATGTTCAACAAATGTTCGTGGTCGGTCAGTTTTCTGTCACATTTTAAAACTGAGCACGGTTTAAAAACTGTCTAGAGTGCTGCAATCCTTAGTCAACAAACATAATCGATTATATGAATGAATAAATGCTAACAAAACAGGTTGAATAACAATCCAAATGTGTACACGCATTATGACCCTAAAATTGCCCTCTTAACCCACAAGCAAATTCCATGAAAGCCATACATTCTCCAATCTTTGTCGTAACCAAGGCTATAATAGTGCAATTGCTGTAAACACGTCTTCATCGACTAATATCCCTCCATCGTCCGGCGTCCTCTTTCACAAACCGTCACTCCAATGGACACTGCCTCCACGCCTCCCGGTATCATGCCTCTAGATGCTTCATACTAGCTGTAATTTAGACACGTCTGCTGAACACACTGTACCACCGGCTCACTATGAAGACATCGCACATTCGAGTACGACGTGTTGTTTGAACCATCGCCTGCTGACATCCCTGCTTACTGACAGTGCGCTGTGCTACTGCTCATTTTTCCCCTCGCCACAAAGATATTCTGACATTTGGTGCCTCTAATTGGAAATCAATAGAGATTCATCCTGCTTGTAAAGGGTGACATTTGAGCTCTCTTCACTGATGATTAGAAACAAACGATACCCACAGCTGAGTGGCATTTGGAGAGCGTGGTCTTTTTCACAGAGGAATAAATAAGATGCACATGTGAGAGAGAGTGAGGCAGAGTGAGAAAACGAAAAGACCAAAAGGATAGAATAAAGGATGACAGCCTATTTTTACTTTTGGCTTCTTGTGTACCTCTTGGGTTTTTAATTGCAGCATTTGTCATCACGCATCAAATCAAATGCTCAGTGTAAATGAGATGTTGGTTATTTATGTTTGTCAGAACTGAGGTGAGATATATGTTTGCAAGGTTTTGGTGCCAATTCTAATCTACTAGCTGCACCAGAATGTCTCAGCAATGATTCAGTTCTTCTGGGGCAAAGACGAGTTGAGTTTGGTTGTTTTGCACACTCCGAGTTCTCTCTGTATGTAAGCGTAGTTGGGGAGTAAATGTTAAGACCTAACCTAGAACATGCACATTAGGTTCAGCCTTTCGCTCTCCATGGGTTTCAGTCATGTGATTTATTTGTTGTCACTGCCATTTTGAAGACCTTACTGTTGCCTACACTGCATAAAATTGGAAAAGGAAAAGGGTTGATACTTCAAGAAGACAGAAGTTATGGGTTTTGATCCAGCGACAACTTGCCACAAAAACCTTTTGCAAACATTTCCATCTGCTCTTCCTCGTCCACAAGCTCTCTGCACTGGACAAGCACTCAAAGCTTTCAAGAACACGAACTTTGTGTCTGATCCTAAAATATAACACCAGACAGTTGGAAATTATGCTTGCTAAAACTGTCTGCGAGTAGGCTAACGTTTATTTGCTTAGCCACCCAATAATATGTAAACTAGCATTAGCCAGCTGCTAACTACCTGAAACAAACAGCTCAGTCTGGAGTGATTTCTGTAAGTCCACTGATCCCTCCTGACCACAGTATTTCTGACAACAAACAGGGTCTTTGGGGATGTTACGGAATAATAAGTATTGTTTTTTCTGCTTTTGCTGCTCAAGTAGCAACGAGGGTGTGACGTACCTTAGGACACGTGAATAGGTTCTCCTGATGATGAATCTTGCTCAAGATTTGGAGATGGGTCCCTAGACAATGCCCACTGATCCTAGCAGGATGGAAGGGTGGGTCAATTGCTGCAATATACCCTAAAAGGAACAATACAATCCAGGAATCAAGGTCAATGTCTAGCTGCCCAAAGTGCTTCACATGCACAGTCCATGGCAAAAGCACAGATAACTAGAAATGTAATTACAAACACAATTCATTAATGATACAGTTAACTTGTGTTAAAAGTCAATGCAAAGACATGTAAAAGACGCTCGCGATGAAGCAGCTCTGATCTGCAGAGGTAAACCATTCACAGCAAAGGCCCTGTCTCCTCAAGCTTTTAATCAGGATCTGGGCCCATTTAACAGCAACTAGTTTTCTGAATCAAACCCAAGACATTGTCGCTATGGGAATGGACAGTCATTGCCAGATTTGAGACCCTGCCTGATTTGGCATGTTCTTTCAAACTGCACATGCTTTGCGGTAAGAGGGGAAGTTGCTATAGTAACCATGTTTTGGATACATTTTTCATCATATTTAGACTTGGGATATTCACTGTTTTACTGATACTTGCTTGAAGTCCATCAAAAATCATATATTTAAACTGTTTGACGATAATGAGCTAAAACAATCCCTTTTGTTTCTCTTCGTCCAATCAGAAGGTGGCGCTGAAGCTCCCTGAGCTGTGATTGGCTGTGGCTGCTGAAACTGAAGCTGAAACTAGAGCTAGAGCTGAAACTGGAGCTGAAGCTGGAGCTGAAGCTGGAGCTGGTTGTTGCAGAAACATCTGGAGCGTTGGCACTTTCAGTTTTATGAAAATAAACTTTCGATCAGATAAAAAAAACTTTGAGTTTCAGTTTTTCTGGAGCTGTGAAACAGTTTTAACGTTGATAGATCTACATTTGAACTGAGAATTACTTGAGGCCACAGCAGCAGAACACAGAATAAACACGATTTTAAAAGAATTATTCAAGGTCAAAGAAGGACATGCCAAATCCGACCAGGTTCCAAATCAGGCAATGCCAAGGGTCTACCCACCACTGTGCTGCTGTAGTGGTCAGTCTGCTAAGAACTAAATAAGAGAGTTTACTTTTACCTCTTAAACCCATCTTATTTGTGCATTTTGTCTAGAGAGGGAGACATGTCCCTGAGCCCGCCAGGCTCTCTTGGTACAGCACAGGGGTGATGGCTGCATTCTGGAGCTCCATTTTAAAAATAGAAGAACTTATGTAACACTGGTGCACCTTGAAAGCAAATGAGGGAGGATGGTGACGACAACGAGAGATCAGAATCTACAAAAACAACCCATTAGCATATGAAAAACATGACACAAGCATGGAAGGTAACCGCAAATGCCAACAAAACAGCATGCTGGAATCAGAGTTTATTGTCAAAACTAGTGTGTGTTTATGAGTATGCAGAGGTTTCAACTGAAGGGGCAACTTTAATGAAGAGGCATTGAGCAAAAGAAGTTAAAAGTAACTTTTTAAAATGAAAAATATAATTTAGTAATTCAACCAAACATGCACAATGGTTATGAAGGTGAAGAGTTTTGAAGAAACCATTATTTCATTGATGTCCTTGGATAAAGAAAGGAGAAATTCTACATAGACAATAGACATAGACAAGACAGTAATTACCACAATGTTTCTTTGTATTGTTTGTTTCAGGTGTAGAATGTGGATCCCCAACAGTCAAGAATCAGACAACAGTAAAGTATATTTTGTCAATTTATTTCCCTTATTTGTAGAAGTGGAGTCCTGAAAATGTGTACTCTAGTAAAAGTACAAATACATGGCTAAAAATCATACTCAATGACAGGTACAAATATTGCTGCCAAATATTTTATATTTATATTTATTTACTGTAAAAGGAAATCCTTAGCTGTAACATCTCTTTTTCAGGGGAGTCCAGGCCCCAGAGGAGAGGAGCCTATTGTGTTTTTAGTGGTAGGGCAAACCAGAGCACCTGGAGGAAACCTATGCAGACATAGGGACATAGGGGGAACATACAAACTCCAAAAAAAAAAAAAATGTCCAGGACCTTCTTTCTGTGAGGCGAGCATGCTAACCCCTGCACCACTGTGTTGCCATCTACAGGCTCATCAAAGCCTCTGCATTGTACACATTATTGATTCACTCCACACTCGGTGGTGGTGACTTGTTTATCCAGAGCTGCCGACTGAAGCGGGACGGTCAATCTGCTCCTCCTGCTGCTCTGACCACCAACAATTCACACAGACCACTTTTATACTAGAGGTGGGGAAGTGTCTGGCTTAAAGACACAATGATAGACTGGGGTCAGAGGTCCAACCACTGAGTCACCAATATTTAGTTAAATTTTTTGTAAAACTAGTGCTAAATGTGTACTTAAAGGGTAAATATGGTGCATTATTTGTATTTTTATCAGCCTTTGAATACATTCCCAAGTTCCTTTGGTTTGCGTTGCGAGCTTATGCTTTATAACAAACAAAATAATTTATTTGCTATTTAACCCAGGACTCCCTATGTTTTGCTGCCATCTACTGGCTGCAGTCGGAATGACATTTTAAGCTGCCTCAAATCCTGGTCCCAGCATGCAGTTGTACTGATCGTGATTAGATGGGAGAAATTCACAGAATGAGTCTTATTTTAAGTTATTTATGGAGTTAAAAAAACAGCAGAGAAGATTCTCAGAGCCACGTCACAGATGGAGGAAAGGTCAGTCATCGTGGAGAAGAGTGTGAATGAAACTACTCCAGGTATGTTTTCGATGAGGAAACAACATTAGAACATGGTTAAAATCTCAAAAAGTCCAGACATTTTCCATAATATATTTAATGCTCAAGTTACTTTTTCATGCAATTTTGGAAGCATTTTTAGATCAATCTTTTATGCAAAACTTGACTGACCAGGCACAACGCCAACTCCCTTCTACGGAATAGAACCTGCGGCCTTTGTGCTGTGAGGAGAGATTGCTAACCTGCCATCAAATCAGGATTGAAGGGCATATTTCCATTTTACTTAAATTGAGTGTTTTCAAAGTCATAAACCACCTTTGTATTCAATGGCTTTATCTCGCATTTTACACTGTGTGCCTCCAATAACAGAACACTTTTCAGTTTGCGCCGAGTTAGTCCTTTATTAAAATTCCCACAGTTGCTCTGCTTAAATAAGCCCACAAACCACATTTAGAGTTAGCTACTTTTGGGACATTTCTGCTGAAGTACGCAACAATCACAGCAATCCAATCTCGCATATATATTTTTGTCAAAGCAGCAATGAAACGCTGAACCCGAATTCCCTGGCCGCTTATTAGATATCCAAAATTTGCTCTGCTTCGAGGTGCCTGGATCATGTCGCCCTTAACAAGCAGTTTTAATCACTCTTTGTTCTCCACCGCAGATGCTTTGTTCATCTTCTGTGTTGAATTTAATTGGGATTTTTGCTTCGTTTGAGTCGGCCAGCCGCATTCTGCCCTCAGGTAAGGCAATTAGAATCCTTTTTTTTACTTTTCTTCACCTCCTTCCTCATCCTTTGTTCCTCTGTTCTTTTTGAGGAGCACAATGAACCTGATCGCGTCTGTGTTTACAAGTCTGATGATCAGACACGCCGCCAGTATAAATAACATCTCCGCCAAGAGGGTCTTTGAAAGTTAAAATATCGTCTGTGATAATTGATCGTATCAGCAGAAGTTAAAGGCGTTACGAAGACTGAGGTGGTTTGAGATGTTAATAGATGCTAATGTGTGGTCAAAGTGTGCTAGTCTTTTAATATTATCCAGTCATCTTGAAAAGGGTGGGAAAATAAATCTAAAATCTGATGTTTTTACCAGAAATGTTACTTTGAACCATAAGTGAGGAACATGTCCACTCCATTCACTTCCCTCACTCTAATATTTATCATTTACGCCTTTTATCTAAACCTTGAAAAGACTATTCATGCTTTCATCAGCTCAAGAATAGACTATTGCAATGCGCTTTATGTCGGTGTCTTCCCTTCTGCCCTCGGTAACCTTTAGCTTGGACAGAACGCAGCAGCTCGTTTGACCAACACACCCGGACGTAAGTACATCGCCCCGGTTCTTTTGGCACCCCATTGGCCACCGGTTCCTTTTAGAATTGATTTTAAAATGTGACTTTTTATTTTCATTAAATCTCTAAGCTCAGGAAAATGGTGTCTCAAAATGACCCAAAATGACCTGGAAGTTATAATTCATGCATTTGTGTCTTCACGTTTAGACTATTGTAATAGCTTGTTTTCCTGTCTTAACAAGAAGGAGCTCTCTCGTCTGCAGCTGGTCCAGAACTCTGCAGCGAGGATCTTGACCCGCACAAATAGAAGGGCCCACATTTCACCCATTCTTAAAGCCCTTCACTGGAGCCGGTCTCCTACCGGATACAGTTTAAAATTCTTGTTTTAACTTTTAGAGCTTTAAATGGTCAGGTCCCATCGTACATCAGCGATCTGATTAAACCGTATGCTCCCTCTCGCTCACTAAGGTCCTTGGACCAGAAACTGTTGTTGGTTCCTCGCACCCGTTTTCGGACCAGAAGAGACAGATCCTTCCAGTCTGCGTTTCAGTTTTATGCAGCTAAAATCTGGAACAGTCTTCCTGAAGATGTGAGACAGGCTTCAACTCTGACAATGTTCAAATCTAAGCTAAAAACAGTTTTGTTTAGCTGCGCATATGACTGAAAGGATTTTTTCTTTGCACTCTTCTCTTTTGTTTGTGATTTTATTAGTTTAGAAAATCAGTTGGATTGATAATTTTTAATTTAGTTAATTTTATTGTATTTCTGTTTCTGTAATTTCTTTGTGATTTGAATGCATTTTTCCTGCTGTGAAGCACTTTGAATTGCCTTGTGTATGAAATGTGCTCTACAAATAAACTTGCCTTGCCTTGCCTTGCCTTGCCTTGCCTTGCCTTGCCTTGCCTTCCAGGCTGTTGCCCCCAGACTCTGGAACGATCTTCCGTTCTCCCTACGGTCACTGGACTCAGTTACTGCTTTTAAGGGTCAGCTTAAAACCTTTTTATTTAGTTAAGCCTTTTAAATGCATTTGTTTTACGGACTGATTTTACTGTATATTGTTGTATATGTATTGTTCACTGTAAGTTTTTTGTGTTTTTATTGTTTTATTCTGTGTTTTGTGAAGCACTTTGTGACCTCTGTCTGTGAAAGGTGCTATATAAATAAAATGTACTTACTTACTTACTTACTTCAAAGCCCTTTATAGCCGAGCTACTGTTGGTTCAAAACCCAAACATTGCGTTAAAGTCATCAAATCAGTTCCTGCTGGACGTCCCCTGAGCCAGACTCAAACACTGAGGTGATGGAGCTTTTTCTGCCAGTGGCCCCAGACTCTGGAGCAAGCTGCCCTCCGACATGCACCATCACAGGCTTTGGCCTTTTAAAGTAATTTTGTACAGTTGTATTGCCTGCACTGTTAATTATATTGTATTATGCTTTTACGCTTTTGTACTCTTCTTAAGAATGTGTCTAATTTGAAAAAGACTGTATGGATTAAAAAACAGCAGTCGGTAAACCTTCGGTCAGAAATGGCACCAGAGACATTATGCACCTTTAGGCATGTAAAGTTTATTTGTAGAGCACAAGTCGTACACAAAGTAATTCAAAGTACTTTACATGTCCGAGATGTACTTTGGTGCAAGGCCATGGAGAGACTGCTTTAATGTCTATTCTCTGAGCCACAGGACTAATGGGATCAGGCCACTACAGTCTAACCTACTGGAGACAAATGTATGGATAAGTCTCTTTAGATGATAAAAAGCTGCTGATGTTATTGATTTGTCGTGGCTGTTAAAGTTCTGAGTCTGAGTCCATTATTACCCCCAAATTTTGAACTTGATTGGAAGGTTAATAAGATAAGATAAGATAAACCTTTAATATCCACGCAAGGGGAAATGTCTTTGTTACAACGCAGTAGAACAGGAGGAAAGGACAGATTATAGGAAGTTTCAAAAACACACTCTTAATAGAACTCTTATAAGATAAGATAAGATATTCCTTTATTGTCCCACGTGGGGAAATTTCATTGGTGCAACGCAGGTAGACACAGAGGTAGATACAGAAGAACAGATCACTTATAGGAAGTCTGAAAAACACTTTCAGTAGAAGATCTCCTATAAATAAATAAAAACTCCCATAGACAAATAAATAAATAAATAAATAACAATTGCATGTGATCACGACAGTAATTGCACATGAATATGTGTCACGACAGCACATAAATTGCACATGAATTTCTCAGTAATTGCACATGAATTCCAACAGCAAATGCACATATGACAGAATTGCACATCAGTATTAGGTTAGGTCAGTATTGCGAGTGTTCAGTACTAACAGTGTTTGTTATAAAGTCTGACAGCAGCAGGAAGGAAAGACCTGCGAAACCTTTCCTTCACACATCGAGGGTGGATCAGTCTCTCACTGAAGCTGCTCTCCAGAGCGGAGAGAGTGTCCTGCAGGGGGTGACACTCATGGTCCAGCATAGATGTGAATCTAGCCAGGACCCTCCTGTCCCCCACCTCCTGCACCGAGTCCAGAGCACAGCCCAGGACGGAGCTGGACTTCTTGATGACTCTGTCCAGCCTCCTCCTCTCCCTCTCTGTGATGCTGCTGCTCCAGCAGGCCACACCTACAGGAGGGCTGATGCCACCACAGAGTCATAGAAGGTCTTCAGGAGTGGCCCTGTCACTCCAAAAGACCTGAGTCTCCTCAGGAGGTAGAGCCGACTCTGGCTCTTCCTGTACAGTGCGTCTGTGTTATGAGTCCAGTCCAGTTTGTGGTTCAGATGAACACCCAGGTACTTGTATGAGTCCACTCTCTCAATGTCCCGTCCCTGGATGTTCACTGGTGAGGGGGCAGTGGGGTGGCGTCTGCGGAAATCCACCACCATCTCCTTGGTCTTCCCCGCGTTGATGAGGAGGTGGTTCCGCTGACACCAGTCCACAAAGTCCTGCGCCAGTCCTCTGTACTCCCCGTCATCCTCGTCCCTGATGAGTCCGACGATGGCAGAGTCGTCAGAGAACTTCTGCAGGACACAGCTGTCCGTGTCATGTCTGAAGTCTGCAGTGTAAAGGGTGAAGAGAAAGGGCGCGAGGACAGTGCCCTGGGGCGCCCCCACACTGCAGGTCCGAGTGTCAGACACACAGTTCCGGGCTCTCACAAACTGGGGTCGGTCTGTGAGGTAGTCCAGGATCCACTCTGCCAGGTCATACTCCACACTAGCCGTCTCCAGCTTGTCCCTCAGGAGCAGCGGCTGGATGGTGTTGAAGGCGCTGGAAAGATCGAAGAACAGAATCCTCACAGAGCTGCCAGGCTTTTCCAGGTGAGAGAGAGAGCGGTGCAGCAGGGAGATGACGGCGTCCTCCACTCCGATGCCAGACCGATATGCAAACTGCAGCGGGTCCATGGCTGAGCTCACGGTGGAGCGGAGGTGGTCCAGGACTAGCCGCTCCAGTGTCTTCATCAGGTGGGACGTGAGAGCCACTGGCCTGAAGCTGTTGAGGTCTTTGGGGCGCCTTAGGCACAGGTACCAGACAGGAGGTCTTCCAGACCTGTGGTACCACCCTCAGCTTCAGGCTCATGTTGAAGACATGCTCCATAACTCCACACAGTTCATCTGCGCAGGACTTAAGGAGCCTGGGGCTGATGCCATCAGGTCCTGCTGCCTTCCTCAGTTTAATCCTCTTCAGCTCACTCCTCACCTGTGCTGCTGTGACAGTCAGTGGTTGGCAGGGGGACCGTGTGCTGGGGGGATGGGTGAGTCCAGGCGAAGTGGGGAGCTGATGGTCCGGGGCAGATAAGCGAAGAGGAACAGATGCAGGGCATTGTCCAGCTGTGGAAGAGGGGGCATGCAGCTGTGCAGGGGGAGGGGCGGGTGACCGATCAAACCTCAAGAAGTGAGCATTTAAATCATTCACCCACTGTAGATCCCCCTCTGTCTGGGCAGGGGGGATTTTGAAGCCCGAGATGGTTTTCAGGCTCCTCCACACTCCCTGAATGTTCTTTTGCTGCAGCTGCTCCTCCACCCTCCTCTTGTAGCCGGCCTCAGCCTGCCTGATCTTCCTTCCTCCTCAGCTCCTTCTGCACAGTCCTCAGCTCCTCCTTGTTCCCTTACCTGAAGGCTCTCTTCTTCTCCTTCAGCAGAGCCTTCAGTTCACGGTTAATCCATGGCTTGTTGTTTGGAAAACACCGCACCGTCCGGGAGGGAACAATGTTCTCAAAACAGAAGTTGATGTAGTCCGTGATGCACTCTGTGATGGTGTTGATGTCCTCCCCATGTGGGTCATAAAGCTCAGTCCAGACAGTGGTGCTGGAGCAGTCGCCTCAGAGCTTCCTCGCTCTCAGCAGACCACATCCTCACCTCACGGGACACCACAGGCTGCCTGCGCACGATGGGTTCATACACAGGCCTCAGATGTACAAGGTTGTGGTCCGAGCTGCCCAGGGGAGGGAGGGGGGAAGAGGAATAAGCCTCCTTGGTGTTGGTAAAAAACAAGTCCAATGTTCTATTCTCTCTGGTGGGGCAGGTAACATACTGGGTGTATGTTGGTAGAACAGAAGAGGGAGAAGCGTGGTTAAAGTCACCAGAGATGAGGAATAGAGCCTGTGGATGCTGTGTTTGCAGCCTACAAGTGCAAGAGAGCAGTGCTTCACAAGCATTTTCAGCATTGGCAGACGGGGCCACATAGACTGCGATAAAAATCACATGTGAGAACTCCCGGGGCAGAAAATATGGCCTCATGCCAATAGCCAATAGTTCAATATCCTTGTTACATAGCTGCTCCCTCACTGTGCAGTGTTCGGGTTTGCACCAGCTCGTGTTCACATACACCGCCAGACCTCCACCTCTTTTCTTCCCGGATTCTCTCGTTCTGTCCGCCCGCAGCAGATGAAAATTGTCCAAACCTACAATAGAGTCTGGCATTTCTGCTGTTAACCAGGTCTCTGTGAAAATCAAGACGCTGCTGTCCCTATAAATCCTCTGGGACCGCATGAGGCTCGCTATTTCCGTCATTTTATTTTGAAGGGATCTCACGTTACCCATGACTACGGCGGGAACCGACTTCCTGTTTTCTCCTCTCTTCTCTCGGAGTTTACGTCCAGCCCGTCTGCCTCGTTGCGTTTTCCTTAGGATGTCCGCCGGGATAACGTGACGATCTCCGGGTAAGACGACTGTTCTCCGCAGTTTCATGAGTTCCTCCTTTGTGTAAACGCGGTACGGCGCCGGGCGCCGGGCGGGGGGCGGGGCCGGAGCCGGGGGACTCAGAGCCAAAACACATCGCAACGACACAACGAAAACACTCAATCCAGCCGAATAAAGTCAAAACAAGTTAATTTAAAGCGATTCCAGTGCGTGTCCCGATCGTTCGTGAAGTTCCTCTTTCATATAAACGTTTATATAAATGTGTACCGACGACACACCGTACTTTAGCGGCGGCCGGAGGGCGCGGGGGGGGCTGGTGGGCTCGCTCGGAGCTAGCTCACGTCACAACAACACAACGAAAAACGCTCAAATCCAGCCGAAAAAAGTCAAAAACAGTTGAATTAAAAAACTATTCCAGCGCGTGTCCCTATCGTACAGTAAAATAGAAAAAATATACTAACTATATTTACAAAATATAGGAGATAAAGCACAATAAGTGTGAGAAAGAAGAGAGAGCGTTTACACCGGGCTGCCAGCTGTACCAGCGCCTTATGACGTACCTTATGAACAAAAATAAATAAATAATGATAATAATAAATATAGCCGCAAGCGGCAATGATCGGCCCTCACTACGCCGCCGCCACGCCGCAAGAGGAGGGGGCGCTAACGCGCCCCAATTGTCCTTTTATTACGCCTACTGCTGAATCTGTGACGCTGTCACATCTTCTCCCCTTTGTTTTACCATCAAAAAGCAATTTTATTTTGAATTCTTGGCAAAATGTGCGGCTTTGCCGCACAGACACCGTGACTCTTTGAATAAAAATGTGGATAACTTTTGATGGTCTACCCCTGAAGATGAGTCTCACCAAATGTCAGGTTAATAGGGCTGACGCCCTAAGAGGAGTTTGTGAAAGTCTAAAGTGTAAACATGTTCTGGCGATTTCCCCATTGGAATAACATGGAAGGTTTCGGTCATCGTTACGGCAACGCCATAACAATTATGACATGGGTCTCATTGACTTTTTTGATGGGGATTCTAAAATTGAGTTGTGTGTCAAATTTCATATAATTTCGCAAAACTAAACATTTAACCTCCATATAAAATATGTAGGGGGCGCTGTGGCTCCAAATTAATTTATTTCACTTCAAGTAGGTTTAGGGCAAAGAGTTTAACAACTGATTCTAATTTGACGCAATTCGGACTTTATCTGCGCAAACGGCAGAAATGTAAAATTTGGGAGATTTCTGAAATTCTTTCTACAGTTTGCGGCTTCGCCGCACAGAGACTGTGACAGGTATCAATGTAATTTGGATGACTTTTGATGTCCCACTCCTCAGTAGCATTTTCACCAAATTTCAGCTTTTTAGGGCCAACGCCCTGGGAGGAGTTCGTAAAAGTACGACGTTTGGAAAAACTCCGAAGTCATGTTTAGCCATTTTTGAAGCAATATGGCCGACATTTGGTTGGGCAGACGGCGTTGCCGTAATAATATTTTTTACTTCTCTTGTCACCATCTACCTCTGCGCCAAATTTCATGATTCTACGATCAGATTTTTTTTGGGTCATTTCCCATCTCTCAATGCATTTTTGGTACATTTGGGGGCGCTGACGCGCCAATTTTTTTTATTTTAGAAAAGGGAAATAGCCAGAATGAAGAGAGGCACGATTTTTAGAGGTGTGCGCATTTTTGTGACTTTTCGTCAATGTTCACTGGGTAAAAAATACGGGGGTTGGTCCCGAGAAGAAGAAGAAGAAGAAGAAGAAGAAGAAGAAGAAGAAGAAGAAGAAGAAGAAGAAGAAGAAGAAGAAGAAGAAGAAGAAGAAGAAGAAGAAGAAGAAGAAGAAGAAGAAGAAGAAGAAGAAGAAGAAGAAGAAGAAGAAGAAGAAGAAGAAGAAGAAGAATATTCCGATGCGAAAACAATGTTTCCCATTTTTCAAATATCATAAACTATACATTTTCGGAAAGCGCTCGCGCTTTCCTACCTCATGGTGTGGGTCCCTGGTCACTGACGGGTACTTTCGTTAATTTTGAGTGGGCTCCGCCCACTTTGTGTTTTTGGCCCTCTATACAGTAATAATGTTCAATTTTTGCATTACATGCTTATATGCACGGAACATGCAAGAGATGGGGAACGTATTCGTGAGCTACTTAGCGCAAATGAGTGCTTTATATGGGGATGACGACCGCGAACGCTTCGCGGTCGTCATCCCCGCGCTCAATTTCGTGCGCACTACGTGCGCACTTTCGCAGCCGTGCTTTGCACGGCCTTACGAGATTAATAGGCCTCTCGCCAGCTTGTGGTGCTCGGGCCTAATAATAGCAGGTTCTTAGGTTTTTTTCTAATATTGACTTTATTTGGTGGGAAAAGTCCCCTTTATTATAGTTTTACATCACTTTGTGGAGAAAATTTGGAAGATAATAGTTGAAAATGCTGCTAAAATGGAATCCAAAATACAGGAACAATTTAATTGTAACTGACAACATTTTTGGGCTAGCTGTTGCCTGGTATTATTGTTTGTCAAATCATAACTATTGTGTAATGGGCTTTACAGTGGCTAAGCTAACCATTTCTCATAGCTAATGCTAATCAATATCTAAAGATTACACAATAATCACAGACAGCGTGTTAAAGCTCATCAGAGAATACAGCTGTGTTTGTTAAGGTAAGTATTTGTTTCTCAATGCTAATGCTAATCTAAAATTAACAGATTTATTACATATAAAATATTGCCACTTGTGCTTAATTGCATTTAATCAGTTCTTTAACGTCCTATTTAAGTTCTAGGTTAGGTTAGCATTAGCATTGAGGTAAAAACACCTACCTAAAAAGCTTTTCCCCATTGAAGTTATTATATTGAAAGTTAGATTTGAGCACTTTGATAATCCACATGTGACTCATTGTCTGTTGTGTAATCTTTGATATTGACTCTTTGTGTGTTGTGGTCAAACCAACTTGTCATTGCCTGATCTCATCAGACCTCAGAAGCTAAGCAGGGATGGACCTGGCACAGGGGGCAGTACTGGCCGGATAGTGCACACGTTGTGTGTCCCACTTTGCCTCCAGTGTCCATGTGTGCTGGTGTATGAATGAGAGTCTTTCTGAGAGTGAATGTGGGACAACAGATGGGAATCAGCCCGTGACTACAATTACAGCATGTGTGTTAATGTATGTTCATTAGCATGCACTGACCCGACCAAATAAATAATACTGATATAAGCATGGCTACGGAGAACCCCATGAGGACAGAACTAAGGCTGAAGGATGCTTTGGATGCAAGAATAGAACTGCACTGCCTATTTGTTTGGAAGGCTCTCATTGTTATTGGCCAAATTATTTAAAAGGTTTTCTGAACATCAGATCAAGTATTCACCGATTTAGATCTCAGGACATTTTTGTTTTACAGACAATACAGAGTCAGAAAATAGGCTTTCAGCAAATTTGCTCCCTGCCTGTGGATTTAAATGAAATAATGTTATGCCTTTTAATGAATTAAAAGCCTAGTTATGGACTATCCACAGTGCCAGTGCTATTGCTTTGCATGATTTTATCCCATAGTGTATGTGTAAGTGTGCTTTTATGTATTTGTTAATTCTATTGAATGTTTGGTTGGCCTTTTTTCTGGATGTCCTGTGTTTGTTTCATTTGTATTTTGTATTTTGCTGGGTACTAAATGGTAACCAACCAGAAGTAGGTCTATGCACAGAGCCTATTACCTCTGGAACATCTGCTACCCATGGCCAACCAGGAAGTAGCATCATACATTTCACCAAAATGGTTTTACTGGAGAAAGATCTGCTACATTTTAAATACAATTTTAAACATGGTCGCTACATTATAGTGAAATATGTAGTCTAATCTGTCATATGCATTTAATATGAACCCAATCACAATCAAACATTCTCTATCCTCTAAATAACAATGCTAACATGCTAGCAGCAGATTACCCCTGGATTATGGTCTTACACCCATTTTGCAATATGTGCTGCCTCTGCCTATTTGCCAACTATTAACGGACAAGCAGCAGTTTGATCTATTTTTGTTGTAAACGTCGCACCATATCAACACCCGCATTCACGCCAAAATAAAAGCTATGATCTCCTTTTATTCTGAATCGCGTTAGTGTCAACCTGAGTGGCGTTCTTCATGTTTGCTCTGTGTCGACAAGCGCCGTTTCGTCCGCGATTGAACCAAACAATTGAAATGAGAGGATTGGTAGCGTCTCCACCCGTCCGTCTGAATCTCCGTGGAGATAACCAGATCCGGCATGCGGCCTGTTCTCTACGTCTCAGCGGAGTTGAAGAAAAAAAGTGAAAAGTGTCCAAAGTAAAACTCATTTAACAGATCTGACAGCCTCTGCAGCCAAACATAAGGGCTTTGTGCTTGAGATGGGCTACTCAGCGTGCGCCAAATTAGAGTGCAAGACCATTCAGTTTGATGGCAACTTATGTAGCAGTGTAGAGCCATATCAGATTTTTTATTTTGACAGTACAATGTTAATGTTGGGTTTGTTTGTTTTATATGTTGAAGAGCTTATTTGCATTCTTAACTGTAAAGATTGGTGTCTATCCGTATTATTATTTACATTGTAATACAGACTTGTTTCTATATTTTTACAGTGACTTTCATTGCCTTCATTTCATTCTTGCCTTTACAATTATTATAATAGTTTAGTTTTACTATTTAGACACATAAAAATGCTATGACATCAATATGTTCAAAGAAGACCATCATAAAAAGTAGACATCACACATTACCTACGCCTAACTGACTTGACTAATAATTATAAATATGTTTTGGGGTTAACGTTGACCAATAATCAATATTATTTTGCTTTTATCAAAATGTTAAATGTGTAGGATAAAGACACACACTCACACACACACACACACACACACACACATAAATATACATACATACATACACTGGATAATTTTATCTATTTATTTTTTTATTTATAAAAAATAAAAGTAATATACACCTCGTATGTCAATGTCATGTTTGAGATAAAAAAAAAAAAAAATTAATAAGATAAATAATTTCAGAACTATTTCCAAATGTTCCAACCTATAACCTGGACTGTTTTGTGGTTGTGTTCAGAATCAACCAATCACATTCAAACTCATGTTAAATAGGAGTTAATACACACCTGCCAACATTTAAACTGCCTCTGATTAAGCCCCTGTTCTAGAAGGCTTTTCCTGACAATTTCTCTGTCGCATCTTATAGTAAAGCATCAGAGGGATCTCAATGTAAAAAAGTATCAGTCAGGAGAAGGGTACAAAAAGAATGTCCAAGGCTTTAGAGATACCATGGAACACAGTGAAGACAGTCATCATCAAGTGGAGGAAATAGGCAGTGAGGAAATAGGCAGTGAGGAAATAGGCAGTGACATTACCAAGACCTGAACGTTTCCTCCAAAATTGATGAAAAGACGAGGAGGAAGGCCTACAGTAACATTAAAGAGCTGCAGGAAGTACTGGCAAGTACTGGTACTGGCTGTGTAGTGCGTGTGACAACAATCTCCCATATTCTTCATATGTCTGGGCTCTGGGGGGGAGGCAAGATCAAAGCCTTTTCTTACAAAGAAAAACATCTGAGCAGGCTAAATATTGCACAGACGCACTTAAAGTCTCCCAAAAGCATGTGGAGAAATGTGTTATGGTCTGATCAAACCAAAGTTTAACCTTTTGGCCATAACTCCAAAAGGTATGTTTGGCACTGAAACTACACTGCACATCACCAAGAGGAAGAGGAACTTCATCCTTCAGCACGACAATGCCTCAAAGCATACATCATAAATCAACAAAAGAATTGCTTCAAGAAGAAGATTAAAGTTTTAGAATGGCCAGAGCCCAGACCTGAATCCTATTGAAAATCTGTGGGGTGATCAGAAGAGGGCTGTGCACAGGAAATCGGAAAGATTTAAGAGTGTTTCTGCAAATATGGCCCAGTAAAGCAGTGCCGTGCTGATAGACTCTAATGGAACATAATGCAGTTACAAAGGAGAAACTGGGATTGACAAATATATGAAAAATCAATGTGGTTTCGCCAATAATAACGTGTAACTACATTTACAATAACGTTGTATGGTATTTGTCAAGGATATTATTATGATAGAAACTTAAACATTTTTATTAAAGCATAATCCTGTTTTTTAGATTTTATACTTGGATACATTTTAAACGCACAATACTTTTTTTTAATTTTGTACAACCACAAATTAAACTTTTTTGTGAAGCTCAAACAAACATTTTGAGGATGGAAAATTTCCGGTAAAAGAAATGCAAACAAATGAACATTTCCAGCCTGGATTATCAAAAATTACAAGTAATTATGTTGCAAAGAACCAGAACGTGATGTCAAACTCTGGAAAAGTGTTTATAAACCCATCAATAAATAATATATAATAATGATTAATTAGGACGCTCGGAATACATGAGAAAGGGAGGAAGAACCTTGGTACTGGTTCTTTTCATAAAAAATGTAGTACAGCCCTTTTAAAGACATTTTATCAATACATATTTGGACAAATGCAAACCACTTACACACAACTACATTTTTCAGATGAAAGTATAACGTTTTTGTTTTTTTGCTCTCTTTTTCCTCGTGCATGTACCCGGTTTACCGCAATAGCTCTGCAACAATGAAGTTCACGTGTTACTGTGAAACATGCGTAGGAGAGAGCAGACGAGGCGGTCACACTTGTGTAGCATTACCTCACTGAACATCAAATATTCATTTATCCTTAAACTCACTCTGCACCTGCTGTTATTGTTTTCCTCATTAGCATTTTGTCGTGCGCGGCTAATTCCCTGAAACAATACAAGCGTGTGTGAAGTGAGCAGTGGCAGAAAGTTTAACGAAAGTGTGTTTTCTGCTCTCACAGTAAAAAAAACAAAATCTGGAGTGCAACGTGTCAGTGCTTATGGCCAGGTTTAGAGCACAAAGACCTCAAGCATCCGTTCAGGAGTTTGGAGTGATCATTAGTGCCCCCAGTGATCCCTTTAAGTACTGCAACAAACAAATCCTTCAAATACGCTTCTTCAGTGTTTCTAAAACGTGGTACGCAAGCTTCCTCTGGTGGCACGAGACTCCTCTTCAGTTCTAGTGATTACTTCATCAAGAGTGCATTTTATTCACAATTTTACTTTCCTTTGAGTAATTCCTGAGTTAAAAAACGACTGTAGGAATGGTGCGTTCCTACCTAGATTGTTTTTGTGGTGCTTGATGTACAAATTTGAGAACCACTGCTCTACTATAAAGACATATTATTATCCAGGTGATTAGTGCTAAACTATAACATATGTAGATTATCTTTTTTTTTGTAAACTGAAATATTGATGTAAAATGGCTTAGGAATAGAACCAGGTTCATTGATTTCCTGTTCAAAAGTGCTGAACAGATAAGCCCCGCCTCTTTGTAGTGGCATTTCACTGTAACACGCAACAGACTTCTCCTTTAACAAGCTTTAAATAGGGTCAGCCCTATGTTCCCTGGGGCCGCTATTCCTTGGTACCGCTGTTCCCCGATACCTCCATTCTGGAAAGGTACCGCTGTTCCCCCTGGCTATAGGCTACTGTGGCCCGTCCACAAAGACAATAGGATTGCGTGCAGATGATGAGGCTCCAGGTCTGTCATTCCTGTGCTAACACCGCGACGCCGCCATGATGCAAACGACAGTGCTTATAAACGTGTAAGTTGTAAAAAAATATCCACAAGAATCCCATCCAGCGATTGTCCACAGGTGTTGTTCAGTCCCGCTGTACGTGACGAGGCAGCAGCGGATCTGGACGTGTCACTACGAGAGGGAAGCAACTATAAACCTGCTCTAAGTCAGACACAAAGCCTGGGAGGAGGATCTGCGGTTCTAAATCATTTTACTTGGCATAAAATATCATAATAATTCATAATATGTTATAATACTTAAACTACTATGATCTGTTGGTAACACTCTCTGAATGGGCTGCCGTTTGTGGATTGTTTGAAAATCCTGTACGCACGAACAAACCTTCTGGAATAAGTGATAAGTGCGGGAAATGCACTGTCCCTGCGCCGGTGTGTCGATTACCAACGGGACCTGCACCGTGACTGGATATGACGCTGCTGTTGTGTTATGTTGTAAAACCTAGGCCTACACTCAACAACATGCAAGGATTAAGACTCTACGTTACTTGTTACATTATTTAACATAAGACAGAAAGCACAAAGCCTACTTAATTTAGACACCAAGAGCATGCCTGTGGGCCACCTACAGGCTGAGAAAACCCTCAATTTATATCTATTCTGACTTTCAAATGTGTACAAAAAAGGCTTAACAGATTAGGTAGTTACCAAGCTTGAATCATGCTTAATAAATTATATGTTAATTTTGTTTTCATGCTTTGTTCAGGTGTAGTTATAATAAAGTGGTACCGATTAATATGTTTCAAATGACATGCTACAGTTTGAAATGTATTGGAAAATGTGTTTTGTGTGATTTTTACAAATGTCCAAACATGTGCGACAAACAAGCATGATCGAATCCCCTTTGTCCCTCCTCCAACATAACACCCACGTCGTCCAATCGGTTCTACAAATCCCACTCTACCCCGAGCGCTGGAGTGAAAATGAAAGTTCCCTGGCTCCTTCTCACATTTCTGATGGGATTTGCTGGTGTTTAATAAAAGTCCGACCTGTGGCTAATGCTAATAATCCCCGCGCTGACCTGCTCATTATGAAGAGGACAAAAGCGCTCACTCCAGCTTCTCCTGTTATGGGCTCTGCTAATACGTCTGACATTCAGAATCAGCACCAGTCATTAGGCACGGGAGAAGTGTTTTGGCCCAGAGCAGAAACAAGCTTAGACTAAATAGTTGACTTTTATTTCCACTGCATTTTAGTCTTTGAGTATTCTTTGTATCGCTTCATTGTCAAGATTCTCCTCGTGGAACGTACTCTATACATTTTAAGTTAAAGTACAGTTTCATGTTCTTCTAGGGGAAATTGTTCTGCTGCTTTTACTTGTTCTTCAGCTGGAAAAACCTGAAGCAGAAAAGTGCAGCACTTGGGGATGCATCTCAGGACTGACATGGGGAAGAAGGCTTTTCAGTTCAGTGCCCCTAACACCTGAAATCAGCTGGAAAATGAGCTGTGTGTTCAAGAACTGAGTCTTGAAACTCATTTAAACCTATGTTGATAGTACGCTATATATATGTGTGTGTGGATGGATATGTTTTGACTGAAAGTACTGCCCATGAATGATTTGTAAATGTAAATGTATTTTAAAATGTTTGGTCCCTGACTCTTGGTCAGGTCGCAAAATTATGCAATTGAGCCAGGGGCGTGTCTATAGGGGAGTCCTAGGCGGCAGTGTGATTAGCCCCCATGTGCCAACACATGGGGGTGACACATAGTATACTATAATTATATTATATTACATTATATTTTAACCACAACAAATACTGTGAAATGAGCTGTACCTGATTTTTTTCATATTAAGTCAAATCTGTTTTGACACGGTTAGCAGAATCTACATTAAAACACAAAAGAAAACAACACAAAAATACATAAAAAAAACACTTAAGATGAGAATAAGATAAGATAAGCCTTTATTTGTCCACACAATGGGGAAATTTTCAACAAAACTCCTATCGACAGAACCTCTCAGATGTGTAATAGGGAATAGAGAAGAAGAAAAAAAGAATAGAAAAAAAGATAAATAAATAAAATTAAAATAAAAAGATAAAAATAAGCTATAATAAGACAAAATAATACTAATCAGAGTGGTAAAGTAAACACTCTTATTTACAGCAGTTATATAAGATAAGATAAGATATTCCTTTATTGTCCCACATGGGGAAATTCCATTGTTGCAACGCAGGTAGATACAAAGGTAGATACAGAAGAACAGATCACTTATAGGAAGTCTGAAAAACACTCTCAGTAGAAGATCTCCTATAAACAAAAACTCCCCCTAGACAAAACCTCCCATTTCCTAACAAGGGATATTACCGGTGCAGAGAGATCTGGGCGGCAGTCGACGGCAGGGGCCTCAGCGACCAGATCTTCAGACACAGAGACTCTGGGGACATGGAATGTCACCTCGCTGGGGGGGAAAGAGCCTGAGCTTGTGCAGGAGGTTGAGTGATACCGACTAGATAGTCGGCCTCACCTCCACGCACAGTTTGGGCTCTGGAACCCATCTCTTCGAGAGGGGCTGGACGCTCCACTTCTCTGGTGTTGCCCGCGGGGAGAGGCGGCAGGCTGGTGTGGGCTTGCTGATAGCCCCTCAGCTCAGCCGCCACGTGTTGGAGTTTACCCCAGTGAACGAGAGGGTCGCGTCCCTCCGCCTTCAGGTGGGGGACAGGTCTCTCACTGTTGTGGCGGCCTACGGGCCGAACAGCAGTGCAGAGTACCCGGCCTTCTTGGAGTCCTTGGGAGGGGTATTGGACAGTGCACCGACCGGGGACTCCGTTGTTCTACTGGGGGACTTCAACGCCCATGTGGGCAATGACAGTGACACCTGGAGAGGGGTGATCGGGAAGAACGGCTTCCCCGATCTGAACCCGAGCAGTGTTCAGTTATTGGACTTCTGTGCTAGACACAGATTGTCCATAACGAACACCATGTCCAAGCACAAGGGTGTCCATCAGTGCACATGGCACCAGGACACCCTAGGCCGGAGGTCAATGATCGACTTTGTTGTCATGTCATCTGACCTCCGGCCACGTGTCTTGGACACTCGGGTGAAGAGAAGGGCAGAGTTGTCAACCGATCACCACCTGGTGGTGAGTTGGATCCGCTGGCGGAGGAGGAAGCCGGACAGACTTGGCAGACCCAAACGCATTGTGAGGGTCTGTTGGGAACGTCTAGTGGAGCCCTCTGTCAGTAGGGTATTCAACTCGCACCTCCGGGAGAGCTTCTCCCATGTTCCGGGGGAGGTTGGGGCCATTGAGTCCGAGTGGACCATGTTCTCCGCCGCCATTGTTGATGCGGCTGCTCGGAGCTGTGGTCGCAAGGTCTCCGGTGCCTGTCGTGGCGGCAACTCCCGAACCCGGTGGTGGACACCGGAAGTAAGGGACTGAAGAAGGAGGCCTATCAGGCCACTCTGGCTTGTAGGTCTCCTGAGGTCATCGACGAGTATCGGCAGGCCAAGCGAGCCGCGGCTTGCGCTGTCGCAGAGGCAAAAACCCGGGCCTGGGAGGAGTTCAGGGAGGCCATGGTGGAGGACTATCTGTCGGCACCTAAGAAATTCTGGCAAACCATCCGGCGCCTCAGGAGGGGGAAGCAGTGCCTCACCAACACCGTTTACGGTGCGGGTGGAGGCCTGCTGACCTCGACTGGGGATGTCGTCGGACGGTGGAAGGAATACTTTGAGGATCTCCTTAATCCCTCAGTCACGTCTTCCGAAGAGGAAGTAGGGACCGGGGACTCGGAGGCTGGCTCATCCATCACCCAAGCTGAAGTCACTGAGGTTGTTCGCAAACTCCTCGGTGGCAGGGCTCCGGGGGTGGATGAGATCCGCCCTGAGTACCTAAAGTATCTGGATGTTGTAGGACTGTCTTGGTTGACACGTCTCTGCAACATGGCGTGGCGGTCGGGGACCGTGCCTCTGGACTGGCAGACCGGGGTGGTGGTCCCTCTGTTCAAGAAGGGGGACCGGAGGGTGTGTTCCAACTACAGAGGGATCACACTCCTCAGCCTCCCGGGTAAGGTCTATTCCAAGGTACTGGAGAGGAGAATCCGACCGATAGTCGAACCTCGGATTCCGGAGGAGCAGAGTGGTTTTCGTCCCGGTCGTGGAACACTGGACCAGCTCTATACCCTCCATCGGGTGCTCGAGGGTTCATGGGAGTTTGCCCAACCAGTCCACATGTGCTTTGTGGATCTGGAGAAGGCTTTTGACCGTGTCCCTCGGGGTGTCCTTTGGGGGGTGCTCCGGGAGTACGGGGTCCGGGGCCCTTTGCTCAGGGCTGTCCGGTCCCTGTATGACCGGAGCAGGAGCTGTGTTCGCATTGCCGGCAGTAAGTCAGACCTGTTCCCAGTGCATGTTGGACTCCGCCAGGGCTGCCCTTTGTCACCGGTTCTGTTCATAATTTTTATGGACAGAATTCTAGGCGCAGTCAGGGGTTGGAGGGTGTCCGGTTTGGGGACCACAGGATTCCATCTCTGCTGTTTGCAGACGATGTTGTCCTGATGGCTCCATCAAACCCGGACCTGCAGCATGCACTGGGACGGTTTGCAGCCGAGTGTGAAGCGGCTGGGATGAGAATCAGCACCTCCAAATCCGAGGCCATGGTTCTCGACCGGAAAAAGGTGGCTTGCCCTCTTCAGGTGGGTGGGGTGTCCTTGCCCCAAGTGGAGGAGTTCAAGTATCTCGGGGTCTTGTTCACGAGTGAGGGAAGGAAGGAGCGTGAGATCAACAGGCGGATCGGTGCAGCGGCTGCAGTGATGCAGTCGCTGCATCGGACCGTTGTGGTGAAGAGGGAGCTGACCCGAAAGGCAAAGCTCTCTATTTACTGGTCGGTCTACGTTCCTACCCTCACCTATGGTCATGAGCTTTGGGTAATGACCGAAAGAACAAGATCGCAGATACAAGCGGTCAAAATGAGTTTCCTCCGCCGTGTGGCTGGGCGCTCCCCTAGAGATAGGGTGAGGAGGAGCTCGGCCACACGGGGGGAGCTTGGAGTAGAGCCGCTGCTCCTCCACGTCGAGAGGACCCAGCTAAGGGGGCTCGGGCATCTGTTCCGGATGCCTCCTGGGCGCCTCCCTCGGAAGGTGTTTCAGGCATGTCCCACCGGGAAGAGGCCCTAGGGAAGACCCAGGACACGCTGGAGAGACTAGGTCTCTCGGCTGGCCTGGGAACGCCTCGGGATCCCCCCGGAGGAGTTGGAGGAAGTGTCTGGGGAGGAGGAAGTCTGGGAGTCCCTGCTCGGACTGCTGCCCCCGCGACCAGGCCCCGGATAAAGCGGGAGAAGATGGATGGATGGATGGATAAATACATAAATACCATTGCATGTGATCTCGAGAGTAATTGCACATGAATATGTGTCACGACGGCACATGGATTGCACATGAATTTCACAGTAATTGCACATAAAATAATGATGCTGCTGTCCCTATAAATCCTCTGGGACCGCATGAGGCTCGCTATTTCCGTCATTATTATATGCACATGAATATGACATTGTTGCGTATGAGTATGACAGTAATTGCACATGAATATGACGGTATTGCACATGATTAAGTCAGTATTGCACATGGTTAAGTCTGTATTGCACATGGGTATGACAGTATTACACGTGTTCTGGGCTAACAGTGTTTGTTGTAGAGTCTGACAGCAGCAGGAAGGAAAGACCTGCAAAACCTTTCCTTCACACAGCGAGGGTGGATCAGTCTCTCACTGAAGTGTCCTGCAGAGGGTGAGACCCATGGTCCAGCATAGATGTGAGTTTAGCCAGGACCCTTCTGTCCCCCACCTCCTGCACCGAGTCCAAAGCGCAGCCCAAGACGGAGCTTTGGCTGCGCACACCGTACAAGAGGGCTGATGCCACCACAGAGTCATAGAAGGTCTTCGGGAGTGGCCCTGTCACTCCAAAAGACCTGAGTCTCGTCAGGAGGTAGAGCCGACTCTGGCTTCTCCTCCGCTGCACCGGCGTTTCCGTGTCCGATCACCGGCTCCACCACGAGCGGCACGCACCGCCACGAGCCGCACACACCACGAGCGAGCGGCGCCGCTTCTCCTCCGCTGCACCGGCGTTTCCACGCCCGAACACCGGCTCCGCGCTCCCGCACCCGCCGCCCCGGAGGTCTGTACCTGGGCGAAGGTGTGGCCCCAGCCCGCCACAGGAGCAGACACGGAGAGCGGGGCACCGGCTCCACCCGGAGAAAAAGCAGCCCCATACAACCAAGGTACAGCCCCGTTTCTCTGCTTTCCCCGCTCCACAGACGGGGGCGATCTGGTCACAAAACTGGACTCAAATGCGTCTTGATTGGGCTAGAGCAACGCCGGCGTCTGGTATGTGGACTGCCGCTTCTGTCCCAACGTCTTTGTTTTGTTAGTCGTTTCCATTGTTTTGTTTTGTTCCCGCGTCTCTGTGTTGTCTTCTGTCTACATCCCTGTTCCTTAACTTCATCGGACATTACTGCACCGTCCATCGCTCATCTCCTCCCTCACTCCTGGACTATCTACTACCCTAGCCGCCAGCTAACAGCTGGCTTAACACCTGCGGAGGTCCGTCATGGTATCGCGGGGCCTCCCTGCCGTGCAGACAAGGTCTGGGGCAACCAACGCCACTCACTCCACCAGCTTCAACACCCGGTCCACTGCTGCTTTTTCACAACTCTCTGCCCACCAGCTTCTAGTTAACCAGCCTCTAGCCACCGCCAACATTCTAACTGGATTACTCTCATCTGCTGCTACGTTCCATCTCCTCCTCGGACTATCACTCCCACGCCTCCAGGCCACCGCTCCACCAACTTCTCGCCTACTCACCTACACCGCTGCTGACCTTCACCTCCTCAACCATAACCACCGTCTCCCAGCTGCTGCTGCCTCTGCAGCTAGCTCAGCTGGGATCCTTCGCCGGCCCCGCTACATCCACAGGGGCTCTGGTCTCTCCCATAACCAACACTCCAACGACGGCTCACCTATCCCCTCACTCTGGACTAGTTTTCGCCCCCCTGTCACCCCCACCTGCCGCACTGCCAACCTCAGCAACCTCCGCCCCCCCACCCCTGCGCCCCCATCCATCTCCGCGCCCCCATCCATCTCCCTTGCACTGCTAAACTGCCGCTCCCTCGCCAACAAATCACCTGTTATATCTGAACTGCTACTGGACAATAACATTGACCTGCTTCTCCTCTGTGAAACATGGCAACAGCCCCTGGACTTCTATGCTCTCAACCAAGCCACTCCCTCCAACTACACTTACACTGCCAAACCCCGCCTCTCCGGGCGTGGGGGAGGTCTTGCTGTTATTCATAAAAAATCTACATCCATCACTGAACTGAACCTCAACCTTCCATCCATCTCATCATTTGAATACCTCGCCTTCTCCCTCCCCAACTCTATCACCGCTATCCTGATCTATCGTCCCCCGAAGCCCCACCCCTCTTTCCTCTCTGAATTGTCTGAACTCCTCACCATCGCATCCTCTCTCTCTGCCCGCCTCCTACTCACTGGTGACTTCAACATCCACATTGACTGCCCCAACGCCCCACTGACATCCGACTTCCTCTCTCTCCTGGACTGCTTCAATCTCACCCAACATATTGACTTCCCCACCCATACCAAAGGCCACACTCTGGACTTAGTCTGTTCCTCTCTCCTACCCATATCTAAGCCCCACCCCCTCCCCTTCCCACTCTCTGATCATCTCTGCATCCTTTTCTCCGCCCCCCTACCCTCGCCCCACAACCCCAAAAAACGCACCATCACCTACCGCAATATCAAGTCAGTCAACCCCCTCACGCTCTCCCAGCTCATATCCTCTGCTTTCCCCCCTGACTCCCCCCCCTCTTCCCCCGACGACTATGCTGTCATGCTCAACACCACCCTCTCCGACTCCCTTGACTCCCTAGCCCCCTGGAAAACCTCCTCCGTCTCATACATCAACCCCGCCCCCTGGTACACCCCTGAACTCCGCACCATGAAGCAGACTGGCCGCCAACTCGAACGACTCCTCAAAAGAACCCGCCTCACCGTCCACGCCGAAGCTTTCAAATTACACATCTCCTCCTACCGTGACGCTCTCCAAGCCGCCAAATCTGCCCACCTCTCCACCCTCATCAACAGCTCCCACCGGAGCCCTCGCACCCTGTTCTCCGCCGTCAACAAGCTGCTCCAGCCACCGGACATCACTCCACCCTCCTCCCCTGACCTCTGCAACTCTTTCCTCCTTGCCTTCAATGACAAAATTTCCAAAATCAACAGCTCCATGACTGCCGTCTCCATTAACTCCATCACCACCCCCACCCCTGCCCCCCCTCCTCTCCCTGACCACCCACCCTTCCCTCCCCTCACCACCTTCTCCTCTGTTAACTCCTCTCATATCATAGACCTCATCACCGCTTCCAAAACCACCACCTGCTCTCTCGACCCCCTCCCAACGAATCTAACCAAGGCCTGCCTCCCTGCTCTCATCCCCCATCTCACCACCCTCTTCAACCAGTCTTTATCCCTCGGCCATGTTCCTTCCATCTACAAACTGGCCTCCATCACCCCCATCCTCAAAAAACCCACCCTAGACTCTGCCAACCTCTCCAACTACCGCCCCATCTCCAACCTGCCGTTCCTCTCAAAAACGCTGGAACGCATCGTCGCCGCCCAACTTCACACCCACCTCCAGTCAAACAACCTCTATGAACCCCTCCAATCTGGCTTCCGCCCACTTGACAGCACTGAAACAGCCCTGGTCAAAGTACTCAACGATCTCCTCAGCTCTGCAGACTCCGGGGCCCTCAACATCCTGTTACTACTAGACCTCAGCGCAGCCTTTGACACTATAAACCATTCCATCCTCCTACAAAGGCTGCGCCAACTGGGTGTTGAGGGCTCTGCACTTGACTGGCTCACATCCTACCTCACCAACAGGCAAGAGTTCATTTCCCTCTCCGGTCACTCATCCACCCTCTCCCCAGTAACGCAGGGGTCCCCCAGGGCTCAGTCCTCGGCCCCCTCCTCTTCATCTGCTACATCTTCCCCCTTGGTCACATCCTCCGCCAACTCAACCTGGACTTTCACTGCTACGCTGACGACACCCAGATATACCTCACCACCAAATCCACCCAAAACCCTCCCCTCAGCCACATCGAAACCTGCATCTCTACAATAAAATCATGGCTCACTCTCAACTTCCTCAAACTGAACAGTGACAAAACAGAGCTCCTCCTCATTGGCACCAAATCCACTCTCAATAAAACTGGTCCCTTTTCACTCAGCATCGACACCTCGACCATCACCCCCTCTACCCTGGTACGCAATCTCGGTGTCATCATGGACCCCACCCTCTCCTTCACTCCCCATGTCAGCCACATTGTCAAGACCTCATACTTCCACCTCCGCCGCATCGCCAAAATCCGACACTGCCTCACCCTCCCCGCTGCTGAATCCCTCATCCATGCCTTCATCTCCTCCCGCCTTGACTACTGCAACTCCCTCCTCACTGGCATCTCCTCCCATTCCCTCCATAGACTCCAAATGGTCCAAAACTCCGCTGCCCGCCTCCTCACCCACACTCGGTCCCGTGATCACATCACTCCCGTTCTCCGCTCTCTCCATTGGCTCCCCATCAAGCAGCGCATAAACTTTAAAATACTCCTCCTCACCTTCAAAGCTCTTCACCACCTTGCCCCCCCCTACCTGTCTGACCTCCTCATCCCCCACCGCCCCTCCCGAGCTCTCCGATCCTCCTCCTCTCTCACCCTGACTGCACCAACATCCCGACTCAAAACTTTTGGCGACAGAGCATTCTCCCGAACAGCACCCCGACTCTGGAACTCCCTCCCCCAACCTGTCCGCCACTCTCCCTCACTCACAACATTCAAATCCCGCCTAAAAACATACCTCTTCACCTAAGCCTATGACCTCCCCTACCCCTAGCCTCCTCTACCCCATTGCCTACTCTTCTACCCCCTGTTACATCCCCATCTTGTTCTCTCTACTTCTTCTGTCTTGTTCATTTTATCTGTATATTAATGTGTTCTGTACGTGTTGTCCCCCCTGTCTGTAAATACCCCCCCCCCCCCTTTTTTTATTATGTTCAGCGTCTTTGGGTCACTGAAAAGCGCTATATAAATAAAAGTTATTATTATTATTATTATTACAGTGTGTCTGTGTTGTGAGTCCAGTCCAGTTTGTGGTTCAGATAAACACCCAGGTACTTGTATGAGTCACTCTCTCCATGTCCCTTCCCTGGATGTTCACTGGTGAGGGGGCAGTGAGGTGGTGTCTGCGGAAATCCACCACCATCTCCTCAGTCTTCCCCTCGTTGATGAGGAGGTGGTTCCGCTGACACCAGTCCACAAAGTCCTGCGCCAGTCCTCTGTACTCCGCATCATCGTCGTCCGTGATGAGTCCGATGATGGCAGAGTCGTCAGAGAACTTCTGCAGGACACAGCTGTCCGTGTCATGTCTGAAGTCTGCAGTGTAAAGGGTGAAGAGAAAGGGCGCGAGGACAGTGCCCTGGGGCGCCCCCACACTGCAGGTCCGAGTGTCAGACACACAGTCCCGGGCTCTCACAAACTGGGGTCGGTCTGTGAGGTAGTCCAGGATCCACTCTGCCAGGTCGTACTCCACACCAGCCGTCTCCAGCTTGTCCCTCAGGAGCAGCGGCTGGATGGTGTTGAAGGCGCTGAAGAGATCAAAGAACAGGATCCTCACAGAGCTGCCAGGCTTTTCCAGGTGAGAGAGAGAGCGGTGCAGCAGGGCGATGACGGTGTCCTCCACTCCGATGCCAGGCCGTGCAAACTGCAGCGGGTCCATGGCTGAGCTCACGGTGGAGCGGAGGTGGTCCAGGACCAGCCGCTCCAGTGTCTTCATCAGATGGGACGTGAGAGCCACCGGCCTGAAGCCTGAAGGGTGACAATGATACTGCTGTGCGCGTTCTAGATTTAATTTTGAAGTATTTTTACCCACTTTTATCCTGAACCAGGAAGTGCACCATTAAACTCCAAAAAAACAACAACCACAACTTATGTCAGTGTTGTTTTTATTGTTGTGCCCTTTGACCCAGACTGCCTCCATTAGCTTTTACTAAAGATGCTAACAAGGCTGAAGTCTTTTTCAACCCAACGGCATCGTATGGATTGTAAAACTGGGAATTAGAGTCTGGAGATTCTGGGCTTTAAAATAAGGTTTGGCTTGACATGATGTGAATATTGACAGAGCTGAAGTGGGTAAAACTGTCTTTGTGAGTGAATAGGGCCAGCTATTTCCACTCATCCAAAACATCGGCACAAAATGTTGAAATTTTCAAACTGAACTTATGATTATTATATTTCTGTCAGTAAATGATGAAAAAAACGAATTCATATTTAAAAGTTTCTTTATTTTATTTTTTTTAATCTCTTTTTGACTTCATATAAAATTAAGTTAAAGGGAAGTTAGACAGATAGACAGGTCCCCCCACGGTGTATAACTTCAACCAATCTAGTAGAAAAATATACGTTTTTTTTTAAAATTGTGTGTCAGAAACCTAAATAACATCTCAACAAACCCAAAATACATCATTTCTTTTTCACATAATCTACATTTCTGAAAAAAAATCCCAAACTAAATAAATAAATAGAGCAGAGACACTTATAGTGTGACTTTTGGAGCTAGGAAGGGTGGCGTACTCACAAAACATCTGATCATGCCACAGACTTTGGAACGCAGCCACACAATTATATTTTCATGAGATAAACACAGATGAAAAGGACTGATGCTATTTAGAGACGACACATTTGGCTATTTTGTCTTTCTCTTTCAAGTCTTTGTTTCCGCAGCAACAAACTCAAAACTAACCAGGAAAAATGGGCAAAATGTTTCAGAATAATGGAGAACGATAAAAACGACATGCCAACAGAGACAAGGATGTTTTGCTGTAAATTTAGCAAATGAATTGTCATCTCTTTTTAGAAAACATACACAATTCTCAAATAGTTTTTAAAAAAGCATTAGTCACTGACATGAACAGAGTTTTCTTGGGTGTTATGATGGAAAGGACAATTACACAAGACATTAAGAACGTTGTGACTTTTTGTGATGTTCTTCAGACCAACCAGCGCGCTTAAGGGCTAAAACTGGACTTTAGACGTACTATTTTATCATCTCTCTTATTTTCATTGTCAACACCAGCAAGCTATACATAATTTTAAAGATTATTTTCTCAACCAAACAAATATGCCATTGATTTGCATTGAATAATATGCCCCAATAAACCATTGAATTGAATTCAATTTATTTTTGTAACGCCCAAAATCACAACAACGGTTGCCTCTGAGGGCGACAGTGAAAAATGAATCAACAATGTCTGTGGTGGCGACGGACGATGTCCCAGAGTCCTCTGTCCTTAGACCCTCTTTCTCGGCCAGGAAAAACTACAAAAACCTCCTTGGGAAAAAGTAGAAACCTGGAGGAGTTCCAGAGTGAAGGAGAGATCCGACTCTCACAGACGGACAGACGGACGTGAGGGAGACTGGAGCTGGACCCACTCTTCAGGCAGATGAGGGACCGTCTGAGTCGAGCTGGACCCACTCTTCAGGCAGATGAGGGACCGTCTGAGTCGAGCTGGAGCCACTCTTCAGGCAGATGAGGGACCGTCTGAGTCGAGCTGGAGCCACTCTTCAGGCAGATGAGGGACCGTCTGAGTCGAGCTGGACCCACTCTTCAGGCAGATGAGGGACCGTCGGAGGCGAGCTGGACCCACTCTTCAGGCAGATGAGGGACCATTAGAGTCGAGCTGGACCCAAAAATGAGATATTGTTTGATAGCATAAGTAGTCAGAAGAAGAAGAGGATAGTGCTCAAGCTGCCATACTTCCCCCAGCATAGTTGCTCCTAGGGCAGCGTAGCTAAAGCTGTGGGTTTATGTTACTGTTCCTAACTGGTTTGACCGTAAGCAATTTCAAAGAGGAACGTTTTAAGCCTGGACTTAAATGAAGAGACTGTGTCAGCATATTTAACATGGGCCAGGAGCTGATTCCATAACACAGGAGCTTGGTAGCTAAACGCTCTACCTCCTACAGTACTTTTAGAGACTCTTGGCACCACCAGAAGGCCGGCATTCTGAGAGCGAAGAGCTCTGTTTGGATGATATGGTTCTATAGCATCTTTGAGGTAGGATGGGGCCATGTCATTTATGGCTTTGTAGGTCAGGAGTAGAATTTTCAATTTAAATTTAGTTTAGGTTATTATGCAAAACTGGCAAACAAATAAACAAACAAACAGACAACAAACAAATCATTTTTGTACCTTGAAGTTGTATTAAACTTGATTCTTGTTTTGTCACTCCTGTTTATACGGTTGTCTTGCTCTGACCACGTCACAATTCATGACATCATAAGTAGAGCGCGCTGTATTTAAAGGACCTGTGCCAGAATGTATGTTAAAAGTCAAATGTGTTTTGCCCCAGGACAGACATGTTGTAAAAGTATCAATTCAGATGAAAATGAGACCACAGCGCCTTTTCGTCTTCTAATTATAGTATTTTGTTCTTTTTAAGGGCACCGTTAGCATGTCAATATCAGTTAGCTTCACTGTGGCGGCAAAACACGCTCTGACCACAGAGAGTTGTGAAAAACGCTATTAAAATCATCGAAGTAAATATTTAGGATGCTTGAAATACGGAAAGTAAGTGAGAAATACGTGTGGAGCTGTAAAGAGTTTAAAATGAACTAGTTCTGTTTTTCACATTTCACTCTACAGCGCATACATAAATACATAAATCGGATCTGGCACGATCAAGCTTTTGTTTATTCCGCATGGTAATTCCCACTGCTGCCAATAGATGGAGGGCTAACACCAAATCCTGACTGAGAGTGCACTTTTCAAATGAATAATAGATTATTTTAAATTCTAAAACATGAGATGTGGAAGCAAAAGTATTTAAGATTATGTTTAAATGACAATAACTATACAAATAATGCATAATATGTGGTCTAAATTTAAACCTGACGTAAATGTTCTTGCCTTATTGTTCTTTCAGTTCCTCCTCTCCTGTACCTCTCACCTGTCACCTGTCACCCTCCTCCTGCTGCTTACTCATTCAGCTTGTTCTCCAGCTCCAGCCTGGCTTAAATTATGCATTAAACCTCTGCTACATTTTACACAACTCAACCTTAAATTGCAAACCCGAGAAGAATACGTGTAATGTGTAATTTATTCTAATGGCGAGGCAGTATCTCAGTGATAGAGTGCTCGTCTTTGTTCTTTTTTAGTTTGAATCTCGCTCTTGACATAAACATCCTTGGCAGAGCGGTCAGATCCACTGACCCACCGGTCTGCCATTACACAAGAGAAACCCTAACATTTACAATACAGCTGTCACACACACACACGCACACACACACACACACCACTTAATCACTGGTAACAAAACAAAAAATACACTCATTTATATACATAATAATAGTATATAAATTACATTAATAGGAATAATAGAAATAATAATTAAATAACAGAGCTGAAATTGTAGGGAGAATCAGGTTCAAAAACAGTTACTGATATGTTTGACATGTTTTAGAACAGCGCAGAAGGAGGTCAGGGAGCGGATGGAGTTTCTGTGAGAAGGTTCCAGTCCGTTAGAGGGCTTTATATTAAAATGCATGTCCATCCATTTCTTTTTTTGACTCTGGGGGTGATTTGTATGGCAAAGATTGTAGGAGGAGCTTAACAAGATTACATATAAACATACAGGGTAACTTTAAAGAGACATTGTTGCCAGTGTGTGTGTCTTCTTGCTGGTGGTGTGGACCAGGATAGGTTTTCGTAAACAGCTCAGTGGTGTTTCCTGTAAAGGCAGCGAATGATTCATCTGCACGGGCCGTTATAGACAGTATTGAGAGGATAGAGACAACAGGATGTAGTGTTTTGGTATACAATATCGGCATACTCTAGGATGGGGAGTAGTAGTTGAGGCACAATTCTTTCCCTGATTGGAAAGTCAAAGCAGTCAATAGATTGGTACAATGTTTTTGGAGAGTAGTTTAGCTTGTGTGCAATATTGTGCATATTAATAGTAAAAGAGGGTCTGAATCCAGCCAAAGGCCAAAGTACTTAAACTGTTTTACAAATTTAACAGGAGAGCAAGCTGAGAATTTGAGGTTGAAATTAGTTTGAGGTTTCTGAAAATAGCATATTGGACGAGAGCCAGTGCTGAACAGTCCATCCATCCATCCATTTTCTTCCGCTTGTTCCCTTTTGGGGTCGCGGGTGACTGGAGCCTATCCCAGTGACTTCGGGCCTTAGGCGGGGTACATCCTGGACAGTGGCCAACTCGTCGCAGGTGCTGAACAGTCACAAAAAATATTTTGTAGGGAATTACCGATGTAGATAGATCATGGAGTGGTCACTAAAACAGTTTTCATTCTATTCAGGTGAGAAACCAAGGCCCAGTTTAAAAGGGATTTCACTAGCAAGGACCACACCACAACAATGGAATATGAAAGAATGTTTATTGATAATGGTGATGATGGATCGATGATGGATAGTTGATGGATTGATTATGGATCGATGATGGAGCGATGAGAGATGGCTGGGTAGAGACTCAGGATGGGGGCTCTGTCTTGGGTGATCAGCCCAGCAGATTCAGAACCCCCCCTCCTTAGATGGTGATGTGCTAAGGTGAAGATGATAGAGACATGGGGTGGAAGGGTGGGGTCGAGAGAGCAGAGACAACAAGAGATGCTGGGATAGGCCTGTATATATATATATAGGGCTTCTGGGTAATTAGAGTTGTGGTTGCGGGAGGAGTAGGAAGTAGAGCTCCCGAACCTCAGTTAACGATTAACATCGTCAACTAAATTTATTGTTTAAAGTAATTCTTTGTTATTTCTTAATTAGGATAGAGTGGTTAATATATATTTGAACAGAATCGTCTAGGTTTTGCAACACCATGTTGTAAAGTTGCACAGTTTGTGACAAACCAGGGCATTTAGAGTAATTCTCAATGCAAAAGAGAATATAAGGATCAGCAACAAAAAGGGGAGATTTCAACTGGACACGATGAGGGGTTGTCTCCACGTCTTCAGGGGATTTAAACAGCTGCGTTTTGCCATCAGCGTGGAATGCCCGGATACAACATTGTGTAATGCAGGGGTGTCAAAAATATGGCCCGGGGGCTAAATGTGGGTCTTCAGACCAATTTTTGTTGGCCCTCAGGTTTCCTGCAAAATTAGCCATTTTACACTCCAATTGGAAAAATTCTGCTCTCAAACATTTTGATGTCATACAGACCTGATTCAAAGTCTCAAAAGGTAAAAGGTGTGGTGGCTCATCAAAACTACATTACCTTTATCTGTGGCCCTCCGCTCCGCATAGGTTTCAAAATGCGGCCCCAGATGAAAAAGGTTTGGACACCCCTGGCGTAATGGATATACAAGTTACAAACTTTTTCTTTACCGGATCAAACAAGTGCTAAACAAGGGTAGGTGTAAATGTTTGAGCCGTTGTACTCCAGTAAGGCGAAGAGGGAGGGCTACGAGGAGGATCTTAGCCTGGTCCTGGAAGCAGCGAATCGTCACTAAAATTGCTCTCGGGCCCTTTGGACCAGGCTTGGTGGGAGCTGCTCCAGGGGAGAAGTAGACTTTCTTAATCGCCAGGAGGGACGGGAAGTTGTCCTCCCCGAAGAGTTGAGTCACCAGACATTCAACGACGTTCAAAGTGTTTTGGCCTTCGGCTCCTTCGGGAACATGGAGGGTACGAAGGCTCTGCTTCGGTTCTCTGCTTCGGTTCTCTGCGTCCTCCGCTTTCTCTAACAGGTGGGCGTTTTGCTTCTCAAGGGTCTTTAATCATTCCACATAGTCAGCTATGCTGTGACAGTCTTAGGATTTATATTATGCAACTACAACCAGAGCCACTTCCATGCACTGCATTCTGCCCAGTATGTGGGAAAGTAAAGGGTGAACTCGGTGTAATACATTTAAACTTTTGTACTGACTTATTGTTCATTTCAAAAACCCAAATTTTACTTCGGTAATGCATGTTTATCAATGTTTCTTTCTGCAATAAACACCTGTAATTCAATAAATGCAAGACAGCTCAGTTTTTATGCCACACTGGTAAACATTCCAAAGCGATGTAATCAGCATGAGACAAGAAATGTTGCATGGTTTAGTTTAACCTTTTCTAATCTGAAAACACCGCAGTTAGATCTCCCTATTTTCTTTCTCTCGCACCACATAACATATTTGTAGTATAACAAAATAAATGAAACATTTAGAGCAAACTGTTGTGTGGATCCTTACTTTCATATTTTCATCCTGATTCCAGTTCAGGACCCAGCGCGCAGGTTTAACACATTTTTGGATGAGCGAGTACCTTTTTCTAATTTGAAATATATTTGTCATCTAATAATGAGTAAAAAGTATATTGATTAGCGCACTATTGCCATGCTGTGATATTACCTGTATTGAGGACCATGGATTACAAATTCATTTAGAGTTTTTTTCTCATTTGGTTTTAAAAATGGTTCCTTTTATGTTAAACTGTTAAACATCTTGGACCCAGGGTGAGTCTGAACGTCCCCTCACTCACTACACAGTACTGCACTTTTGAGTGGACTGTAATAGTGCACTTATTCACAGAGCGATTCAGACACTCACGACTTTCTCCTCGCCGCAGATCACGTGAACTGGATATCAGGGTAGAAAAGGCAGTTAATCTCTGGTAAAATGGCAAATAAATATTTATCAAATCCGACTGACACACAAGTATTTATGGACTAATATTAATCATACAAGTTTTGTTCAACATTGATTTCATGTTAAAAGAAAGATTTTTCTGAGAGGATCGTTAACAGCTCAAGCTAAGGTAAGCGGCTAACTTTAGCAACTTGCATTACATAGTAGAAAAAGCTTCAGTTGTAGTCATCTGGACTCAGTTTGAAAAAATAGACGTTTCGACTCTCATCCAAGAGTCATGAGAGTCGAAACGTCGAGTCGAAACGTCTATTTTTTCAAACTGAGTCCAGATGACTACAACTACTACTACTATGGAACACGCCTGGACGAATGAGGGATTACACCGACAAACTTGCATTACAGTGCATTAAATAAGCTTTCTATTTTAATAACTTTAAACTTTCAAACAAAGCATACGCGCCCATAGGCTTTGGTGACAGGACAGTGCAGCGGTCGTCGAGAGCTGGATTTGACCTGATGACGCTGCGGCCAGATCATCATGGCATATGTGCAATCCACTTATCCACTTGACCACAAGCCGCACTCTCATTCAGTTGTGTCGTGTCCAGAGCTGTTGCTGTCCACTGTTGTTTTTTCTGACTCTTGCCATATCTCTGTAAACTTTAACTTTTTGTACTTAATACTCTCTAAATATCTCCGCTGTTAGATAACCATGATGCTACATCAAAAAACTAGGGCTTCTCACTGAAGATAAAAAGAGGCGATACTTTAAGAAGACAGAAGGTTCGGGTTTTGATCCTTATCTACTTCTGACACCACTTAAAAGCAGCAAAGACTTGCCACAACTACTGACATTTACATCTAAGCTTCCTTGTCCACAGCGGCGCTCCGTACGGACAAGCTCTCAGAGCATTAAGAGCACGCACTTTGTGTCTAATCTTAAAATAAAACACCTGGGGTCTCATTTATAAAGCATGCAAACGTACAAAAATGCTACACTTCCATGTTAAGTTTGGAATTTTAAAAGATAACTTGACCCTGCTGAATTAGCGCTTTCAGAGATGAGGCAGAAGGTGATCTGTGCTCAGAGGGAAAACATTTGAATTCAGTTTTGTCCGTACGGAAACTTTTAGCAAGAATTCCACGTTATGTTTTATAAATGAGACCCCTGGACAGCAGGAATGAGGCGAGCATGAAGTCTGCAAGTAGGCTAACAACTTTACTGTTAGCATAGTCACATGGTTAGCATGATAGTTTAATGGGTAAACTAGCATTAGCCAGCTGCTAACTTCTTGAAACAAAATGCAAAGTCTTTTCTTGGAGTCCACTGGTCCCTCCAGGTGGCGCTAATCCATTTCCACAGCGCAGACAGCACAGCGGCTTCCGTCCTCAAAATGGCAGTACCACCAAATGTGTCCATGAATACTGGTCTGTCATGTGACCTTCACTGTGCACTACATCTCCAGGTGTAATGCAGTACATTTTGAGTTCATTACTTTTTCACACACTGGACATGTGGACAGCACTTCAACACGGTGTGACCCTTTTTTAGTGACCTATATAGTGAATAGTGTGGGGCGTAGAATGCATGATGGCCCAGTTTTACAAAATTATGCGACTTATGTTTATTTATTTATTTATTTCAAATTACAATATTGAATACAATGACAGAACTGAATGTAAAATGCCTGACCTGTTTTTTGGAGGGGAATAACATACATGGCCTTCTTATTTTATTGTATGTAGGGGAAAAAAAGTACTTTAACATGATAGATACACACTTTAACAGTTATCCATATTCAATCGATCATCATTACATTTAAATATTTGACTGTTTTATTATTCATGTTAAAATACCTTTCTATATATACACCTGATGATGATTTTTTTTCTTTTCTTTTTTCTTTAACATTAAACCTCCCACCAATAGATTTTCTTGAACGCAGCTCTCACAGAGCAAACCAGGTTAAATGAGTAAACACACTTTGGATATTCAGTTGGTATTAATTCTTTCGTAGTTGTTTGAAACGGGGCAAAGAAAACATCTCTTTTGTACGGGAGCTTTTGACAGGCACAAGCACATAGCCTGGTGTAGATCCTCTTGAAGTACAGTATGAAAGCGTAAAAATATGGCTGCAAATTTGCCAGATAAAAGACTTATTGGGTGGAGATTGACAGATGAATGATGAAAACCCCAACGTGGCGTGTCATGAGGCTGCGGTGCACAAAGGAGAGCGGATTCAAAGTGCACCCGGGATACGGAGGGTGGGAGCAGCTGAAGGCGCAATAAAATATAAAATAAAAAAAGCTTCTGGAGCTGTCAGTCAAGAACAAGGAGCTGGAGCTGGAGCTGGAGCTGGGACGCCTTTGGAGCTCCACACCTGAAAGACACAGAGGGAAGGAAAGATGAGCGGAATATGACTCACAACGACGTGAAAACGGAAAACTCATTTATGCTACGGTTATGATTTTCAATGTCACATACTTTTTTATGTGTTGTGAAAATGAATGAAATAAAAAGAAATACATGTGGCGAAAAAGGTTTATGAAGGTCACCATTTGCTAGATTAATTCCATCTTAAAGTACCTCTTTGGGTACATTTACATTATCAGTACATATCAGATAATAAGAATAATCAAATTTAATTGGATGTATTTTGGTCTGTGTTTACATGCCAAAAAAACTGTGATCATCATTGTTTTTGATGTTGTCACTCAATCTATGGATTTGTAGAGAAGATGTTGTATTTGGAAGACAACGATTAATTAATTTTCTCCAAAACATTTTCTCTTTAATTTCTCGTCTTATTTTTTTGCTCTTTTTGCATGATTTATCTGCACAAGTGTGAAATAAACCAGAAATAAATCCGATTATTCACATCAGATGTACATTGCATTTCAATAATCTGATAACTCCATAAATCAGATAATGATCAGATTATTTGTGTGTATGTAAACTTCAATCGGGGATGACTTCTATATTTGCACTTTTGTAGCAAAGTAATGGGAATAAACGGTAGTGCAAGGAATACAATTGCCGAGAAATGTCTTCAGTGTTAGTTTATACTTGGTTAGGGATCACTTATTCTGCCATTAAATATGTTATTTCTGACGTGTCTCTTTTTATGGGACACAATAACACTTATAGTTACCATTCTATTTCCATCCTATTGTCATACCATTTATATGTTGTGTCACCTTACATTCTTGCGAAGAGAAGTGCCATGTTTAGAGCAGTTGCACACACACACAGCCTGGTACCGATACAAACATTCTATCCCATTCATTTTATTGAGGCTGCTAAATAAAAACATGAATATTGTCACTTACAGATTCACAGATAAATATTTTTTGTTTGTAAAATGTGCCAGCGATCTAACTTCCAGCGCTGTTTAACATTTTTTTTTAAGTTTTAAGACATTTGTATTATGTGGTCGGTAGTATATATATTAATTTATTAGGCAAATCATATTTTTTTTTGTCATAAAAAGTCCAACCCAAAATAGAAACTTGACATACTATATACATTTAATGAAAAGTGACCATGCGCACCAGCTCTTGGCCAAAACACTTCTCAACGCAATATTTCCCATTATTATATCTATTATTATCCAAGTTTTTTATCCTCGTCTCAGTATCGTCATCTTCTGTCCTCAAATGTCCTGGGAAACGAGCTCCTCAACCACACATATTTTCCAACTGCTCTCAGTCTTTCTTTTCATTGTGCCGGAGTCTGAAAAGGCTGGGGCTGGACGGAGGGTCTCGGGGGAGCAGGGCTTAAGGCATACACGGAAGGTAGAAAGACAAAGAGCATCAGACGCGCTCGGCAAAGAGAAGGCAGAAAAAAGCGCTAACATGACAGCCGCGGCACAGTCATCTCCAGGTGTCTCCCAGCTATCGGTCAACGCAGCACACCGGCCGAGCGAGGGGCTGCATGACAATCAGGGGCGAGGGGAGCCATACTGGGAGGGGGGAGGAATAATGAGTGAGAGAATGGGAGAAAGAGAGGGGAGAAAACTAAAGAGAAAGGGCAAGATGTGGAGGATCGTGTTGGCACAGTACAACATTTTATAAATCGTATTCAACACCACGAAAAAGACTCGATACTAATTTGAATAATGTCATTTTCAACATAAAGCATTAGTAGTGTCTTTAAAGGAGACATATTGTGCTTTTTTTTCCAAGGGAACATTAGAGATCATATTTTACATTTTGTTCATTGTAAACCGCATTATTGATCTAAAACAGATTAGTAATAGTAATAATAATAGTAATAGAAGGGGACCATTGACTCCCTGTTCAAAACTGCAGAACTGATAAGCTCCGCCTCTTCTTAGTGGTATTTCTCAGTCAGTACGTTTACATGCAAACGAAAAAAACAAATTGTTGCTTTTATCCGATACAATCAGACATCTCCGTGTGCATGTAAACACCTTACGCCGATAGAAATTGCCGTTAAAAATCTCAGATTGAGAGCTGTACGACTATCCATTTTGCTGTCGTTCGAAAATGCGTATGGCAGTTATTTATATGTGACTCAAAAGGTCAACCGAAATGGGGGAGTGTATTAGTCCGCTGAAACGACGCACATCGCCACCTAGTGTTAGGAGGATGACACGTTCGAATTTGACTTGTTTCGTCAAGAGTTTCGTCAAGACGTCAAAACCGAATATTATGAAAAACGTTTTTTCGAGTGGTTATGTGGCATTTTAGGACCATACAGGTGTCACACTGAACCTTCATTTGTCTAAAAGTATTTGATCATTATGAAAAGAGTCTTTATTAATGTCTTTTACCGTGTACTTAATATAAAGTGATAAATATTTGGTTTAGTGTCCATTTCTTTACCCAATGTCTGGGTTTCGGTTTATTTAACAACTCTATTGGAGGGAGAGCAAGAAACGAATGAGAGTAAGAAAGTGACAATCAGTGAGAAGAGACCCAGGTATAGAGATAGAAAAGAAAAACAGATATACGGATAGAAAATAAATGGAAAGAGAGAGAGAAGTGTGAGAGAGAAGTGTGTATACAGAAAGGGGGAGCGGTGATTGGGAAAGAGCAAAAGAGAGACAGGGAACATTAGCTTCAAAAGAAAGACCGAGAAAGATGCAAGAAATGGGAAGACCAGATCAGACTTGGTTAATGATGCGACTATGAAAAGATGTTACCTTCCAGACAGAACAAGGGTTTGTGAGAGAAGAAGGAAGAGGGGGTCATTAAGGTTGCAGGGGGAGAGCCAACTTGGACATGCTGTCACGGCGCATCCTCAGCCGTATGCTAATGTGCACCAGCGCTAACGGCTAATTACTCAAAATGGAGTCAGTTCATTTGGCCTGTTAGAAAGTGGGCTTTAGTGAGAGCAGGTATAATATTTGATCTGCGGGTTAGGGTTAGAGTGTGTGTGTGAGTGTATGTGTGTTATCAACGGCAAACGTCTTGTCAAAGGAGCACTCATTGTTCCTGAGTTTCAATACGGACAACAGACAATAACATTTCTCCTGGCTAATGTTGTGTATTTGAAGCTAAATCAATTCAAATTCTTAATAAACGATGCTGACGTGGTACTAGAAGCAGGGACTCCTAGACTTCCCTCACCACAGACACTTCCTCCAGCTCCTCCAGGGGGATCCCGAGGCGTTCCCAGGCCAGCTGAGAGACACAGTCCCTCCAGCATGTCCTCGGCCTCTTACCGGTGGGACATGCCCGAAACACCTCCCCAGGGAGGCGCCCAGGAGGCATCTGATGCCCAAGCCTCCTCAGCAGGCTCCTCTTGAGGTGGAGGAGCAGCGGCTCTACTCTGAGCTCCTCCCGTGTGACTGAGCTCCTCACCCTATCTCTAAGAGAGCGCCCAGCCACCCGGCAGTGGAAACTCATTTCGACCGCTTGTATCTTGTCCTTTCGGTCATTAACCAAAGCTCATGACCATAGGTGAGGGTAGGAACGTAGATTGACTTCTTCACTACAACAGTCCGATGCAGCGACCGCATCACTGTAGACTCAGCACTGATCCGCCTGTCGATCTCACGTTCCATCCTTCATCACTCGTGAACAAGACCCCGAGATACTTGAACTCCTCCACTTGGGGCGAGGACTCCCCACCCACCTGGAGAGGGCAAGCCACTAGAAAAAATTATACATTATTCTGTAGATGTTAAAATATCTGGTGGCACCAGCATAGTTGTAGCAAGTTACACACAGAAACCATTAGCAACATTTATATACATTTAGGTGGCAGCTATTCTCCTGTAAATGGTTTGGACAACACAGTGGCAGAGCGGTTAGAGCTTCCTCCCAATGAAGAGGTCATGTGTTCGATTGTCGAGATAGACCAACATCACATGATCTCCCTGGGCGGAGTCTGCATGTCCTGCCCATGTTACCGTGGGTTCTCTTTCTCCGGCTTCCTCCCCGCTGGTAAAATGGAGAGGAATCCAACCTTTGTGAAAGCGTTTGATTCCCCCAAAAATACACTGCCTGTCCAAAAAAAAATGCAGCAGACAAAAAGGGCTAAAACGGCTAATATTTGGTAGGACCACCTTTGTAACGTTTGATTACAGCACAGATTTGCTGTGGTATTGTTTCAATCAGCCTCCGCAATATTAAAAGATGTATTTCCATCCAGTGGGTCATTCTTTTTCACAGTGTGTTGATGATGAGAGAGTGACCACTGCACAAAGCCTTCTCCAGCTCGTCCCAAACACTAGTTTCTGCTTCTCCTTTAGATGTTTTCTCTGCTTTATACCAATGATTTGACCCTTCTCAAACGCACTGACATCTTTTCCATGACCACGGGATTTGTCTTTCCACATGGTTCTTTCAGAAATGCATCAGTCGGGTTTAAATACTGTGTTGCAGCTGAAAGATCATCACCTGCAGCAGTTCTCCAGCAGGAGGAGAGGACCTGCTATATTTGCTTGGTGGAAGTGTTTTTTTTGGACAGGCAGTGTACATTGCCACTCCTTGGCAAAATTGGTAAAAACAAATAAGAGCCTGGAAGTATTACCTATGGACTTGCCACTAGAAACAGCTTCATTAGTGTCTTATCCAGGTCCTATTATAGATCCATGACCTTAAGTATGTCAGCAAACTATAAGGTAGATACACTAGCCAACTTTAGCATTAGTGTCTGTCGTCGTTCCCAAATTTACACCAAATTATGCACAAATTATGCATATGCACTGATGTTTTTGTTCATATGCAGAATCTTCATTTTCTCAAACAAAAACACCTACACAGACATACTACATCTAAAAAGCTATCTCATTTTCTCTGGCTTAAATTAGTTGGTTATTATGCTACATTGGGTCGAAAAATGTGGTGTCTTTCTGAAATTAAATGTTGTAAAACTTGCTTTGCCAACTCAAAGATAATTAAATAGACATCAAACTATGACTGCGACACATCAAAACATTTCTGTTTAATATTGTAAATATAGCCAGGCTAACTGAATAGCATGATTGACGCAAATTGGAAAATGCCTCGTGAAAACAGGCACAAATAACAATACAAAACACTGCTCTCTACCTCTCTGAAGTTATTATCATTCATTTTAGAAGATCATTAAAGTGTTTTGCCATTTTAAAGAGCTATTGATGTCCATTAGTGAGAAAATAACGAAAGTGCGGTTGTGGATTCTTGACCTTTTCTCCTGTTTATTGGCCCATGAGCTTTATCAATACCACCACAGGAGCTGAGCGCAGACTTTATCGGCGTATTCAGTGCTGTACACAAGTCATTAGCCTCTTTATTTGCAAATTACTAATGATTAAAAGCCATGGCGTTATCACAACACTCGGCTTGTAATCATAGATCAAAGAATATAATTGAATTTTCTGAAATTTCCATGTTTAATAAAAATAATTAGCTCTATTGAAAAGCAAAGATTCAATTAGTGAAGTAAATGGAACAGTTTCTGCATCTGTTTTCTATTGTGACAAGGACATATTGTGTTTACAAGGACAAAAGTTGCCAATATGAACTGTGTAGAGAAATATATGATTGTATATTGATATGATCCTTTTTATTTCAAGCACGAGAGCAAAAAAATACTTGTGTCTCATTACAACTTGCATTGCAGAACACAAAAGGAAATGTATTTGTTCAGTGGTTATCCCTTACTCCATGCAGGAGGGTAACAAACATTAGTTTCAGGTGAACCGTAGACAGTGTAAACACATTGTAAACAAAACTACTACTTCCCAGAGTACAGAGCCTGACATTTACTCATTACTTTGCTTTACTTTGCATGATGATTTTATGCATGCTTGCGTTATTTGTCAGTTTACAAACTCACAAAGATCTGGTCAGGCTCATGCTGTTGCCACTGGGCCTGGGCACCAATGGCAACCAGAGACTGGACTAATCACAGGGCAGCATTGTGGTTTTACTTTAAAACGTGTCCTTGTCCGTGCTAACATAGAAGTGCTGGTTAGGGTCGTGTGCATCGGCTAGTCGACTAAAATGGGATGTGGTGCTGGTAAAAGTTCTCAAACTTACTCAACATTTGACCATTATCTGTCTGACCCAATTAAATCCTGGTCAACTAAAAGTCTTAAGGTCTACAGCACTAATATTGTTTGCTTTTGTTTTATATAATGACCTACGAATGTCAAATATTTTTAACAGAAAGATTGACTGCCCCTCCAAGCGTAGCTGGGTACACTACATGCAGTACTCGCAGTAAGACTGAACAACAAATTTAATTTAATCTACTGTCAATGTCCTCCAATAGACTGTATATTGGCAGATTCAAAGCCACAGAAAAATACAATATTTCTGCTGTAGGCGTTTGGTTTAAGAGGCTGAACAACAGAGCAAAGATTCAAACTGACCTTGGCCTTGGACTGAGCAACATTTTTCTAAGGCGGACTGACACTAAACTTTTGATTCAAATCCGGATTCTTTTTCGTGGATGGTCTGGTTTTTTCGGTAATTTTGAATCCCCAATTGAACACTGATTCTAGCTAAAAAAGTTAACTCTGGTCTGGTTAGATTGTACTTGTGCACCTCGTTTGATTTGTAAATGCAAATGGTCCAGAGAGAACAAAACCAGAAAGTGACCCATGTGGATATGTATACTTACAGAAATAAACTTATAAAACTAACTAAATATTTAAAATAAACCCTTATGTGACACAGATCAGGCAGTTCCTATGGTTGATTCTGCACACAGCGCCTCCGCAGGTGAGGTGGTGGAGATGCGTCTGACTGCACATTTTGGAGAACTGAAAACCATTTAAAATGAACAAATTCTGCTTTTTATGTTTTTAAGACTATACAAATCTGGTGCAGCACATTTAAGTACTTATCAAAACTGTGAAACCTGCTCTTCAAACCTATTACATTAACTTTCAGAGCAGTTTGATATTTGATCTCTATTGTCAGCTTTGGTAAGTGCTAAAAAGCCCAAATGGCCTTCGAAAACGGCACTATATAACATTATTGACAGAAGAAATTACCAAATTGACATTGATGTTGAAATTAGAAAATGAATGTTCTCCACTTTCTCTTCCTGACTGGAGCTATTAGTCAGTGCTTTCCCCTAAATCGACTTCACTCAATCCTGGCAGTAATACATGTGAATTTAGTCAAGCGTCATGTTATTCCCCTCCTCCGCTGCCTTTATGCGCGCTAAAGCTGTATGTTTTATTTGTGCCCAGGCATTATGGAGCTTTAAAACGGTTGAGGAGCGTGCATAAAATCGTACGCATCCTGTTCGTAATCTGCAGCTCGGTGGAGGGAGAAGAGGAATTACGAGCTTTCAGACATTATGCTAAAAGAAATGGAGAAAACGGTGGACTTTGAGCGAGCGTGGCGTCTCTCCTCTTTAGAGTGGTCACAAAAACATTCGCACTGCTCCATTTAACACAGCCAAGGTCACTCCTCTTTAGTTAAACAGACGAGAAGCGGGACCTATATTTTCACAGGCCGAGGTGATAAGCTAAGAATATAAAGGGAGGTCATGGTTACATACGGAAGTTTTTTTAGTTGTTTTTTTCTCCAAGCGAATTTCAATGTCACTATCAGTAGTTGAAAAGCAGTGGCACTTTCACACCACACTACCAGATCCAAACCAAGTCAAAAACAGGACTATTCTAGGTGTAAATTATGCCTTAAAGAGATGTCAAATGGGACTAGCCAATTGCTTTACTCGTTTCTAACCAAAATTTTAAAAAATATATGTAAAATGACTTTATCTTGAGCAAATATTTGATCTGTAGAGGATTCTGGGTACCACCTGAATCGTACCACTGCTCTAGTGTCGAGGTTTACACGTGTAGTTTCTGATCTAGATACTGGAATGTTACACAAAATGGTGCCAAAGTATATCTCTCAGGTCGCGCCACTGGACCAAGTCAGATCTATGGAGAGACCGGCCAACCTGCAGTAGTAGTAAGAAATAGATCAACAATGAATCAAACATAGAGGCAACCACGGCAGTTTTAGACCACATCGTCACAGCAAGGGTGACCACCAAAGATGACAATCTAAACACGCACTCAATGGTTCACAATATGATGGTTTAAGTACACATTTTGCCTTGTTGCTATGGACATTTTGAACATCTGTACCAAAGATTGAGCCAACAGGACGTCAGTAAAGGGTGGCACACTTTTTCACAATTTGTATTGCTCCATTTAAGAATGCGTAACTTTCACATTAAACAGAAACTGAAATGATACAAAGATAAGTATGTTCAGTCCCTTTTCTCCCTGAACTTATGCTACATTCGGAAGAACATTATAACAGTTCGAACACTAAATTCCACGTTTGATGACTCTGTCCCCTTTGTTACTTTATCTCTGTGTCCTTGCACAACGAAACAACAACAACACAAGCTTTTGGTCTTCATTTCGCACAGATTGTTGACAGCGTTTAATAAGGGCAATGCCTCTCTCTGCACCGTCGTTGATTATCTTTAAGGAATGAACTGTTTGTTGCACATTCTATTTGTGAGCTTGGACCTCACATCAAGGCAGGTTTATTTGTGGAGCACAATTTGTACACAAGGCAAATCAAAGTGCTTCACACAACAGGAAAAAAAGGCATTGAAATCACAAAAACACGACAGAAATCACAAAACCTTAATTTCTATTCATTCAATTTAACAATTTACATCCACATTGAGAAAAAGTGTCACACCTACATGTGCAGCAATTCACTCCTTTATTAGTACAGATGCTTACAATACCAATTGGAACAAGGCAAAAAGCGATGGTGCAAAATTGGCGAAAGTTAATTTTGTGAACCACCCTAACGTCTGCGTGTCATGAAGGGACTTTTACCTCACACACATGTGATGGAGGGTGTCATAGGTCAAAAAACACACACAAGGACTGCAGTGCACACACTCACAGCAGCGGGCCAGTAGCAGCATATGCAGCATGTGTAGTGAGACCATGTGACCAGCATGTAATCTCCCCGCAGTAAATATTTGTATTTTAGTAAATTATCTTCCTTCCTAGAACTTAGTTTCAGAGGTTCAAATGATGAGAGTGCTGAGGGGAGTGAGAGGGGAGGGGCCAGTGGACAGAGGGGAGGGGCCAGTGGACAGAGGGGACGGAGGGGATGGGCCAGGGGACAGAGGGGGTGGGCCAGGGGACAGAGGGGATGGGCCAGGGGGACAGAAGGGAGGGGCCAGTGGACGGAGGGGACAGAGGGGATGGGCCAGGGGGACAGAGGGGATGGGCCAGGGGGACAGAGGGGACAGAGGGCACGGGACAGTGGACAGAGGGGAGGGGTCAGTGGTCGAAGGGGATGGGACAGTGGACAGAGGGGATGGGCCAGGGGACAGAGGCGAGGGGCCAGTGGACAGCCGGGACAGAGGGGAGGGGCCAGTGGACAGAGGGAACAGAGGGCAGTGTCGCTGGAGTATGAGGGGTTGAGAAGGAGACTGTGCATTAGGTCTGACAACAGTAACAGCGTTCCTCACTCTTATATTTTATACCATATAAAACGAAGGGAAAAAGGAAGATATTGTTTGTCTGAAGAAAAAAACACCTCAATATCAATATTGTGACCCACAGAACAGTGTTGTATCCCTCGAATATTAAACAATAATTCACTTTTTATAGTATTTATAGTGTAGACCTAGTGCAGGGCTGTACCCCATCAAAAGACAAAAGCTCATAGACTTCTACTTGATGTGTTGTCTTGACAATAGAAAAGCGCTATATAAATATGACCATTTACCTTTCTTTTTTTTAATCACATCTGTTAAATGGAACACAGCCTTGGAAATCTTTTTTTATTTTATAACATGTGTAACTAAAATGCAATACACCAGAAAAGTAACACAATGCACCTTTAAGTTGATCTCAAAACAGAGCACTTAAGGTGCATTTTGCCCCTTTTCTGGTGCGCATTTATTGTCTTTGTAGATAAATCATTTGGATTCCCACAATGCACCTGGACCCTGTTTGCTCGGCAGAAGCTCGAGGGGTTCAGGTCTGCATCTGGACGTCAGCAGGTGACTAAATGGACTATAAACCAGCTCTTACAATGAGTGCAGTCGCCCCTACACAGATCTGACCTGTAATTTGGCCTGGTAGCGTCACCTGCTTATCTCCATGGAGACAGATCATTTCTGCCATACTGTGGAACATTCCTGGACAGTCACAAACTACATAGTGCACATTTAAAGTATTCAAAGACACCAAAAATAATTGCTGAACATATCATATTATTTGTCAAGATAAAATAAAAGATTATTAGTCACACGGTGAAATTGTCTGTAACTTATTCATGACGGTATTGAAATGTATATATTCAACAAGTGGCACACAATGAAACTTATTAGCGCTGCACACATAAAGAAAGTACTTTGACCTAAAAGCTCAATAGAAACATTACAGACTGCTCAAGTTATGAAACTATTGAGTTAATCTTTTTCATAACTCAAGTGTAAGTGCATTTGACAGTCTTTGAAAGGAGCGAGTTATAAAGGCTTGTAAAGGTGGATTAAGTTATGCTTGCAATTTAAAATATCTAAGTGATAGATAAGTGAAGTAAATTACCACTAAATGTCAACGTGTGTTGTGTCTGGGTTACTACTTATTTCTGCTGATGCACTTCATGTCATTTTTGTTCATATTGCAGAGATTTTCATCTGGTTAATGGTTAATATCTGTAAAGTTTGATATCCATGTAAAAAAAAATCCACAGATAGTTATTTATTTGTCCAATTTTGCTTCAAAATGTGGTGCCATTTTGAATTAAACTGTAATTTTAGTGTGCACAGATGTTCTATACGGTTGTTATGACATGTTCAAGTGCCCTGCCTCACTAGACAACGAATATGAAATAATCTATCGTAACGTCTGAGGAATTAATACTTCCTCATTAACAACTGGTCACGGAGCGAACTTCGGAACAGCTAGGAATTTGTTTATGAGATATTCTACTGCGGTTACTGCTGATGGGAGTAGTTACGTTCCCCTTCTTCCAAACAAGCGGCATATTGACGGGACATTGTTGAGGTCAGTGTACTATTATTATAACAGTTCTGAATTTTAGCGTAACGTAGATGCTAGCTTTTAGCATTCCCCGCTATGCTAGCAGCTGGTCGGTAGCATTGCTATAAAAGCAAACACAAAACACAGCTGAGGTGAATAAAAACTCTATTTTGGAGAAAATTGACGTACAAGCAAATATTTTATTGCAGTGTTTTAGCTGCAGTGTGTATTTTAAGAGTCCTGATCTAATTCAATCGCGTGATTAAAGAAACAGGACTGAAGAGTGTCATGAAATCTAAATTGCCGACCTGATTTGCAATGCTAAGCTTAACTTATATTAAAATGTGCACGTTTCGCATTGCTCTTGATGGCAGAAACACATAGTTTTAGTTAGAAATGGTACAAATTCTTATTTTATTCGTATTTATTTATTCATTACTATGATTATTTTAAGTTTTTCAAAATGGAACGAACACAAAACAAACAGAACTTGACCGGAGAGCAAAACACCAGAGAGCAAAACACCAATCAAAAAACTGTCCCAGCGAGTCCAGAGTCAGTTATATTTGTCCTTTTCCAAATTAAGGTCAAATGCTATTATTCTATGAGTCTAATTCCTGTTGTTATGTCAGTCCAGTGATGCCCTTTTTTCCTCCCCCAAAATAAAAATGGTCCAAATTCATTCCCGAGTGTAGTTACTGTCACTGCATACATCCAACTGTTTCTAATATTGAGTCTGTGTTCTGGTGAATAGCCACCAGAGGGCACTCAAAGTCATTTGGAAAAAAATGACCAACAATAGAACAAACATGGAGATCACATCTGTTGGAAAAGAGTGAAGAAAATGAGGTGAAAGTGGCGTTTATTTGTTTTGCAGCTTGTTCTTTGTCACTTTCTAAAGCCTCCAGTGTTGAGCTGAGGAACAGGACAAGAGGCTAGCTGTTAGCGTCTTAGAAGTCTATTCACAACCCCGGCGGCAAAGCAGAACGTGAGCATTACAGCTTATGCTAACACCTCCTAGCTAGCTAACAACGCAAACCATGCTAGCTCTGGATTACGATCGATTCAATGTTTTATACATGGATACGGACATTACAGCAACCTGGTTTTGCCCATTGGAGTAAAAGCAACATTTACTACAATGACTACAAAAAAATAAAAAATAAACATTTGCTACACTTACAGTAGAGTTCAGCGCTAATGCCTGATCAAATATAGCCACAAATACAATGATGAGACATGTGCCAACAATTTAAAGCCACGGTAAGCCTTTTGCTAGTCCCTTGTTGATATTCTGGTTTAATTTAATCATAGAACACATTTTAAATCCACAGTGATACGAGCGTGGTTCAAAACATTATTTTCTGATGAACAATTTTAGCACTGGTGCGTGATCCCAAATGCTGCTCATGCTTTTAGATGAGATTTGTCAACTAATGCATTTGCTGACTTTCCCACTGAGCTGTGAAGAAGGAATAAAAACGTATCCATTTAAAACTAAGCCGCTTATGTTAAATAAACTTAACACTTCGGTGAAGACCAAAAGTAGTTTACGTGTAACACTATCGTCTCATTTGGTTAATCCTGTTGAGACTCTGCTGCTGATGAATCAAATGACTCTCAGAAAAGTATTAGGTCCTATATATTCTGTTAAACCTACACAAGCAGCTCTTAGGGTCAAAATGAGACTGCAGTTCACTGTCTGCATCAGTCAATGACAGTCAATTCTGCTCTGGCCTCTGGAAGTTGTGAAACGAGTTATAATATATCATTGCGGTAAAAAAAAAGCTTGTAATCCAGCTCTGTTTTTCACATTTTTAAGACAGTAAAGCACCTTTGCACTCTTGTATGTTTTAAAAGTCCATACATCATCATTCAGTCTTTTGTTCCACTGTGCACTTTAGCAACTTTGATAATAATTTAGTTTTTTGTGACATGAAATGCACTCCTAGCGCCTTCTGCTACTGTTTTGTACAGAATAATTTCATGCTAATTGGGTTTGTTGCCTTATTGAAAGACAACATATTATTCTACAGAGACATTTTAGGGGCTTTTTAAAAACTATAACTTAACTAAAACATAGGTTGGTACATTGCTCAAAAGTACAGAAACGATTAGCCCCGCCTCCTCATTGTGGCACTTCACCGTAGAAAGTAGCAGATTGTCATTTATTTTAAAAAAGTGTCTACATGTGTCACTGGTAACCTTTTTTTTCCCAATGACCGCAACAAAGTACAGATATGTGGGCGGGGATAGGGGGTGGGGGAAAGCCCAGGAAATACAGGATCGCAATAATCAATCAAAACACAAGGGTAAGTTAATGATGAAGGGAAAGGATGGTTAAAAGAGAATAAAAGTTTGCTGAGCATATTTTATCTCCTTGTTAGACATGAAATACCAATGATAAGGTGTCAAAATCATCGCAAATAATAGAAACAAAATTTGTCCTCCAGTTTCTATTATTTGGGATGATTGTTATAAAATCTGGAGTTTCTATTCTTGTGTTCAGGAAGACTTCATATTCATATTCTATTACTACCATCTTCTTCAGCCTTCCTTGTCCATCGCAGCAGCAGAACCAATAGCCATCACATCACGTTCCAAATTCATACTCTTCAACCCTGGGATCACATTCTCTTTTCTACCTGTCTGGGTCCAAGCAGGAACCCGTGCTAGCTATTCATCATCGCATTTCCCCGTTTGTTCTAGTCTCCTCATTAATTCATGCCGATCACACAGACTTTTCCACCAACAACCAGCATTTCAACTCCCAACTTGTATTATAGGTCAAAATGGGACACGTTTCTCGGTATTCCAGATGGTACGGCTTGGCTTCGGGTCTCTATAGGCTCTGAAGATGAATTATCGGGTGCCTGGAAGTAGACGCAGTGATATCTTTGAAGGGAAATGACTACGTGCATAGTCCATAAGTCAGTGCCCACATGCTGCGTGGCTAGGACACTCCAGAGGGCACGGCGCGCACTTGTGGAGGCTAATGCTTCATTTCTACGTCCTTTGGGACCTCTCGGGAGCCTGACCCACTTTGGGCAGAAATTATGGCTCGATCACGACTTTCAATGGCACTTCTGTCGCTGTAAGTCAAAGGGGATTTGCATAATGTTAAAGTTGGCTGAAGTTACACCGGCCCCGTCCCCTTCGTTTGCAAGTACAGTGCGGGATTAGCCAGAGGATATTGTCAATGCCGATAAAACAAGCAAGAAACGACGTATTCATTGCAACTCCTTATTGCAGTTAATTCAATGTTGTTGTTTTGAATGTAATGCATCTCGTCATGCTAATATATTTTTACCACAAGCAGTCACGAGGTTGAACAATGCACTTTGAGCTTTGATACAGCACTTTAACTGTCTTTTTAGCTTGTTTATTTCACTGTATCACACATCCTTTAGGTACTCATGTTTATTATGGTATATGTGGTTGTTTTTAATGTTTTACTGCCCACTCTGAGCTTATGTTTTCCCTCGTGTTGAAACGACAAATTAAAAATAAAATAAAAACATCTTCGACTAAAAACCTAGATCAACTGATTTCCTCTCGATACTGTTGTCATTGGGGACACTCTTGAATGAATGAAGAATTTTGAGATTTATATTCAGATTTATTTTTTTTCCTTTTTTTCCTTGATTAGTTATTTCTCTGTTTTGGTAGTTTACAAATGTGTTATTAGCTATTGCAATGAATGGAAATGCTATGAAGGAAGTAGCCTAAATATATTGCTTTGTATAGCATTTTAGTCACAAAAAAAATCATAAAGACTGAGATATTTAGTGCATATATTCTAGATTAGACTAGAAAATAAACGTATGTAAGCCAATAATAAACTGCCACCAGGTACGGCTTAGAAATAAGTGGTCGGACCGTTTACAGCATAATGGTGTCCTCATTAGGGTCCACTGCCTCCTTTTCTCCATGGACCTGTTATTGCTTTGCCTAGAATTGTCATTTTCATTCATTTTCATGAGTCATTTGCCAAATTTGAGTCAATCCTGTGAGTAATTATATAGACTGTATTTTCATTATTCAAATGGCCAGAAACAGTTAAATAGCTGGCAAATTAAGGCTACAAGATTTTTAAGTAAATGTATTAGTTAAAGATATTGTACCTGTATAACATTGTACCTGCAAGTCACCAAACACATTAAATATTAAATTAATATATTAAAGTAGGGATGTGCTGAAAAACAACAATATATTGTACTTTGTGATACTAAATTTGCTGCTTTATTAATGTTTCACCATGAGTAATTTTTTGGTATATTTTACAAATGCATTTTGTGACAGCGTTTAGCGAAAGGAAACTCGTTTATGGAATATATCTGACATATCCACAACCAAAATAGGACGTACGTGTAGCTGGGGTAAGTGCAGGGAATACAGTATTCACGAAATACTGTTAAAATGTATTTGGTTGTTAAAAAATAGTGCAATAATCACATAATATTATTGTATTGTGAGCCATGAATCGGATATCATATCGAACAGTCAGGGACCCCGTGATTCCCTGCCCTAAAGATTGAAGTCTGTTGTTCTCAATGTTTGCTCAAGCAGTTAAATGTTGAGTTTTCATGAACGTTAATGTAAGATTCTACAAAATTGATAGCATGTTAGGTGTAATTTGTCCAAGTACGAGTTGCCGTAGTAAGAGACCATTGTTTGTGCGCTTGCGTAGAAATGTCTGGGCATGCGCACATTTGGTACTAACTCAAACTGGGAAATCACAATCCGTAGTATGGCATTACCTGTATTGATTTTCATGGAGACGAGCAGGCGACGTTGCCTGGTCAAATCTGAGGAACTAGGAAGATGGATCATTTTAATCCTTGGAAGATTCCAGGGAAAGCAATGACATCACCATGGAGACAAGCTGGAGGCAGAACCGTCGCCAGAAAAGTTACATACAATAGTTCAGTCATAACTTTGCGGTGTTCAGGAACATTTTGTCCTGACACAGCTTGCCACCGGACTTCAAATGCTTCAATTCAGATTAAAAACACACTTGACCCAAAACAGACCAACGCCTTTGTTACCGCTATCATTTCTGTTCCGAGTCCAAAAAAACATTTAAAAAAGGAATCAAAGACATCTCGTGCAGGTGCTGCTTATCGGACACCCTCCCCTGAGCTCCCGACTCGCCCAAATCCTTTTTAACAATGGCATCCGTGGCTTCAAAGGCATCCCCGACAATATAACCCCACAAAGAATGTTTTAGCGCGTTTGTGTAGTTTTATTTGGAACGGTCGGAGCTGTAGACTGGAAGTGAAGGGTGTGCTCCGAAGCGAGAGAGAGTGGCTGCAGGAGACACGATGAGCGCTGCCCGATAATGCGGCATCTCATTACCCGAAAAGGGGGGAAAAGGGAAAAAAAAAGATCACCACCACCACCACGCTGTCCTACCACCGCAGCAACACCAGCTCCCTGAACAATCTCCAGTGAGTAGGCAGGCAGCCATTTACAAATAAATGAAAAGTGTCACATTTGATTTCACTGGTTCCCGGAGCGCGGCGTCTTAGCTTTGTCAGAGGCTTTCTTCTCTCCTCGCAGGTTGGCGCTCTGTCCAGGTCGGGCCCGCAGCGTCGCTCTCAGGGTAAGCCCACTCACACAATGACCTTCCAGGAACATTTTTTTCCCCCGTTTTCCTTTCTTTTTTTTTTCTCTTTGCTCGTCTGTCGTTCTTGTCGTCAGAGCAGGAAGTAGAGCCGGATGGAAATAAAGGATCGGGCTAAATGGCGTGTTGTGGCGTTCTGGTAGCATTTGCCACGGTAGAAGCGTTTAACCCTTGCCTTTACGGTTCGCCTCAGATGCCCTTGGATTTGAATGTGGCTGCGGGCACAAAAGAGTCCATTGTAAACTTGATTTAGAATTGTCGTCTTTTCAGAAGGTTGCCCAAATTGTCTTTGTTTCTAGAAGTTATTGCGGTAATACGTAGCACCATTGCAAAGTTGAATTTTACAACATGTTTTTCATGTTTGATTTGGGAAAAGAACGACCAATGTTTGTAATAAAATGACTTGTGTTGCTAAATTTTTTACGCAGATGCTACATAATATGAACAAATACTAGCTTTAAAATAACCGTTGTGTCATTGTTTTCAGTATATTTGCCGATTCCTGATGAAAACGGTAAATAACGTTACGTGTAAGAATTACCAAACTTCCCTACATCATCATTTTAAGAGGGAATTTGTTGATCGAAGGACTCTGCTTGAGGTAAGATACGGTCGATTTGCCGAAAATAAACAACGTGAGATTTGCGTTTAAAATCTTTACTCCTAATTTTAGCCAAATCGATCGGAAACGCAAACATTTTACTATTCGACGCTCTTTAAGATTGGGATTTGACAATAAATAATGGATCGCCTTTGTTTAGTTTCGCGCTTTTAACTTTATATTTACGGAGTTTTTTGCATATAACGATCATGCATGCGTATCTCAGAGTTTACGGTAAATAAATATGCTCGTAAATCGTGGCAGGTAAGAAAATGTATTTTTATCCGTGTTGTTATTTTTGATTGTCCCATAACACATCATCATGCCTCCCCGTGAACAATTGCTAATGGCTAACGCAATTTTCGATTCCGTTTCTACGTCTTTTATATGATTGTGTTTGCTGTTTGCACATTTTGCGCACCTTTTGACATAGCTTGAATGGATCGACAAATGGATATTGGTGGCGATTGGCGATTGCTTTTTCTGTACCTGCTATGCTATCAGAAATGCTAACCAAATCAAGCTAGCATGTGTGTCCGGCGGTATAGCTAGAGCACACGACAATGACAACATCCTGCCTCATTCTTTGCATTGAAGCCACACGCAGTTCCTCACACGGATGCAGAACTAGCATGGTTTGAATGTCATTGTTAGACATAAAGCAGTTAGACGAAAAGCAGTTAGACGAAAAGCAGTTACCCGTGCGCGTTTGACAATTGCCGTGCTTGTGTCGGATGTGAGCGAGATAACGCTGATGGAGCAGGAGAATGGTCTTGATGCTGAACGTACAACACGATAAATGACAGTTCCAATATAAACGACTTGAACCCGGGAAACACTTCTGCTTCAAAAGGCACGCACCGCTTCATCTCACTCTGCTGCTGACACGGTCTCGTGCTGACAACGCTATATGCTAAACATGTTCAACACTTTATAGCAAGAAAATGTATGTATCAAGCGATTACGAACTGTAAAAGCATACGTGCGGGTTTGAAGTAGCTGTGCATACATTTGACTTTTAAGTAGGCTAAGTTATGTTTATAGACCTGAAATAGGTTCAAGTGAAAGGCAGTGTCAAATATTCGTGTATTTTTTTAAAATACTTTCCATGGATAGAAGGACTGCTATTTATGCTCTTGTATTCATGGTTCATCTAGTTGAAGATATTTGAGGCAAGACAACATATGATAATAAATTTACTTGCACTCACAGATAAAACATGGATATATGTTTTTGTTACGATATCGTTAATCAAATATGAATAGGTTAAGGTGAAGATATGACCAGTCCAACATATATGATCATGAAGCATTAAATGTAAAAAAAAGAAAACTAAGAAAAGAATGATAAGAAATTAGGGACATTGTCATTCAAACTAAATATTATATCTTTTGAATAATAAAGTTATCGACACGTTTTATATAACAGGAAGCACTTATCTGAATTATAGATACGTTTTAAATTATTTTCACCTTGCTTTTGCGCATGGTCTTGAATGAAATTATACTTTTCAACATTGATTCCTGATGAATCCTGCCACCTAATATAATGTATGCCATTATGCCTGTAATTTGCATTTCCATTTGAACTCGCAGAATGCCTTTTAAGCACATTTGGCCACTTCAGTAAATGACATTAAATCAAATATGCAATGTTTCCCATTAATACTGAATAACCTGGTGGTCAGCAGTCTAAAAAAACAAGTAGAAGAAATTATGTGAATGCTTATTTTAGTATATAAACCAGTATAAACATATAACTATGCAAAAAAGATCTCTCTAACATTTAAAAAAGTAAAGTTAAAGTAAAGTGAGGTGAAAGGATCAGCTGTGCAACCATAGTTTCAACGGCAAACAGTGAATATTATGTACTTCTACCACAATTTTAACACCCATTGTAAGTATTTCAGATTTACAGCTTTCTGTTTTATGCCAAATTGCAAAGACTTTTTTAACATTCACAAGTTTTAATGTTTTGTTGAATGCTTCATTATGGCAATGGTCCTAATTTCTCATCATTCTGAAACTCATAGATAGTTCATGATATGTAATCCACAATTTCTGACCATTTCACATTAACTGCAATGTATTTCAATGAATCGGTCTGATGTAAAAGTGACTCACCTGCCGTTGCTGACCCAGTCCCCAGAACGACACTTGGTGCTCGTCGCGGTTTGTGTCGTACAATGGTCCCTTCTCAGCTCGTGGGAACGGGCCGTGGAGGCGTTTTGGTGACACTTGTGTAGTCTCATGGGTGTGTGTGAGTGTGGTGTTGGGAGGAGGTGGGAGGGCATTGTGATTCTGCAGCAGGACGGTCCCGAGTTTAAAGCCTGTTAATGATGCATGTCGTAGAGGGCTGATCAGTGGAGTGAGGAGGAGACCGTCTGGGACACTTCTTAAGCTGTTCAGGCAGAGACACATTTTGAGCGCAAAAAGACAAAGAATAGTTTAGGATCAAACGCAAATTTGTGTAGTTTATCATATATTTGCTACTATAATAATACTTTATATACCTTTTGAATAGCCTTAATAAAGAAGGAACAAAGATTCAAAGTTTTTTCAATGTATTTTGTAACGCTCAAAATCACTACAGCAGTTGCCTCTAAGAGCGACAGTGAAATAGAGAAGCAGATTAAACAATGTTCACAGGAATTTAGGAAATAGATAATGTCCCAGCATCCCCTGTCTTTAGACCCTCCTTCTTGGCAAAGAAAAACTACAAAACCCTGTGGGGAAAAAGTAAAACCTTGATATGATTCAGGCATAGTAACTACATCTATGTATTTGTTTATTTGACAGCGACAGTGGTCTCCAACCTATAGCTCGTGACCCCATTTTGTGTAGCTCAAGCCAAGTTTGATTATGGCACAGTGACCTGCAGACATCCATGCGTGGAGAAGCATTAGCGCTGCAAATAAGCCAAAATCATACCGTTTTTATGAGGACTGGGCATCAGATTTTTTATTCACAGCATTCACAAGTGCGTGTGTCTGATTGGTGGATGCAGCTGGCTGTGGGTAAGCGATGCACTACGGTGGTGTAGTCTATGATTATTGTATTGATCACTGAACATACCTGATTAACTGTTATTACCCTCGCAGTCCTTTACTCTCCTCTTTCCCTGCAGTTACTTCTCCGAGGTGTCACCTTTCCTTGTTCTGTTTTCTCTTAACTCTGGGGCACAGACAATGAGCAGTGGGCTTGTTAGATTTAGAATCGGACAAAAAAAAAACAGAAAAAACAGATGTGCAGGCAGATCAGGGCCTCTGAGGAAAATGAGCCTAGGGCCCTAGCCTTGTCCTGCTGCTTTCAAGCTACATAATGTATTTTATTTGATGTTAATCGGCCTCATAATCACGGAGAAAGATGCAAAAGAGTGAATGTATGGAAGTGCAAACCGACGACATTAGCGACACAGAAATGTGGGTGAACTTGTTCTTGTACATAGTATATCTAAAATTCAACAGAATGCAGGAAATCGCTTCTAATTTCTTTAAAGTTTTCTGAGGGTCGACTCCAAGACCCCCCAGACCCACCTGTTGTGCCTCTGCCTATAAACACTTGAATGATGAACAATGTTGGTGAGTCCCTTAGGTGGAAAAGCACTATATAAATACACTGTAAAATATTACGGAACGTATGAAGCTCATGGCTGTTTTGTTCAAGTGAAAGTAGCTCACAGAAGCAAAAAGGTTGTAGACCCCTGGTGTACATTAATAACTTTACTCTAAATGTACCAGAATTAGCCGGGAAGGTCCCCTTGTCCCTGGACAGTTGTTAAAATTGTCTCCCTAAAACAACATGATTAACAAAGATCCAATATGAAGCTACATCAGTGAAAGCAGAAGATGCATAAAAGCCTCAAATGAAACAGAATTATACAACAGCAAAAAAATAGAGAAATGGTAAAAAAGATTATCCAGCCTTGCAATTAACAAATGTACTAGTAGCTAATAGAATATTCAGAAAAAAAAATTACAAAACAAAGACACAAAAGCAGTACAGAGGACAAAAGAAGGTCTAGCAACATAATGTTGACACAACTGATTTGCTCTGAACTTTTCAGAGTGGAACTGTATGGGCTTCCCCTCCGGATACATCAAGGGGCTGTACCACATTTTATGTGTAAGTTAGCATGCTAGCTCTTGTTAGCGTTCAAGGTGACGGCGGTTACCCCTCACGAGTCCGAAGGTTCGCTAGTCCGAAAGTTCACAAGTCCGAAGGTTTTAAAGGTTCACTGGTCCGAAAGTTCTCTAGTCCGAAGGTTCACTGGTCCGAAGGTTCACTGGTCCGAAGGTTCACTGGTCCGAAGGTTCACTGGTCCGAAGGTTCACTGGTCCGAAGGTTCACTGGTCCGAAGGTTCAGTGGTCACCGGGATGTAGTCTGTCTGTAAAATGCGCACCAAGACACGCACTGGGGCTCGTCACAACGTTTTGTGCACCAGCTGCTCACAGGTGGCACCCCAAGTTGTACTGTATATATAAAAATAACAAGGGAACATCTCGAATCCTCCGCTTTATGCCTTCATTTGATCATAAGAAATATGCGTGATCAGAATCCTCCATTGGTAGTCAAAAAGGAAATTCAGCTGGCCAAGACGGGAGTGTCAACAGAGCCGCGGCGCGCGGCCGAAACTGCTGGGCTATTTGAGTTAATTCATTCATTAATAATACGATAAGGAGCTCCGGCTATGCACAGAAACAAGTCGGTTCTGGAAAATACGTGAGTTTAATCATAAAAAGTGCATCAACACTAGAAAAGTCTTAAAAGCCAGTGTGTAGGGCAAAGGGAGGCTGCGTGGACTCACACCTTAGGACTAGAGAACCTTCGGACCAGTGAACCTTAAAATTTCAGGGAAATTTTGGACCCGTGAACCTTCGGACTAGTGAACCTTAAAATTTCTGAATTTTCGGACTAGTGAACCTTCGGACCAGTGAACCTTCGGACTCGTGGGCAGCCACCGTGACCGCCCGCTCTTAAACTAATCAAGGATGCTGGAAATGCATTATGAAAGTGAACAATACATGTGAACTGCTGTTTGTCATTAAAAAAAATAGGTACAGATCATGTATTTATTTATTTTCTACATAATATCCTAACTCCTAAACCAGACTTCTTTTTAATTTAGGAGTTACTGAGCCTGAATCATCCTTAATAAACTATTTTTAAAATTATCTTTATCAGTTTTACAACTTCAGCTGCTGACTGCAGCTCCCTTATCACCGATACCTGACAAGCATCCGTGTGTCCAGGGCTGATCCCTTTCAAACCATCTCTTCTCCTGCTTAACATATTTACCTCACTGTCTTAGAAAGAAGAAAAAAATAATCTTTTGGACAAGGCAGGGCGTACGCAGCCCAGATTAGGATCAAATCTGATTCATTTTTTTCAAAAATAACGTCCAGATATCTGAATATTTTTCTACAATCCCCATTTAGATTCAGTTGCTTTACTTGAATTATTTGTGCTTAAAATACACAGAATTCACCAGGAAATATCTTAATAGAGTGAAAAAGTCGTCAGACCACGCGCCCCACTATGACTTTGACTATGTCAAATTACCTTTGCAGTTCTGCCATTGCTATGTAGAGGGACTGTACCCAACTTATGTATTAAAGTGAAATGTGTAATGCCCCAGTACAAATATATTGTAAAAGCTGCTGTTAGGGTCAAAACAAAACCGCAGTGTGGTGTCTGGAACTAATTATGAACCGTTTTCATGGGCCGTGCAAATAGGGTAAAAAGTAAAACTGGTGCGCTGTTAGCATGCTAGTTAGTTAGCCAAAAAAGCCAAACTTCACTTAGGCCTCTAAAGCAGGGGTCCCCAACCACCGGGCCGGGGACCGGTACCGGCCCGCACAAAAACAATCTGGAAATAATGTATCAGTGACAGCATCTTCGCCGACGTAACTTTGGCCTGTCCCTCATGACACTAATAAGTTTGTCTGTGGATATATCATGAAAAGGAAATTGCCAATTAAATCCATTAAATATAATGGCAAGTATATTATATCTATGCTCTTGTCCTGCGTGATAACATAACTGATACGTGCATTATACATGATACGTCATCGTGGATGCATCGCATCAAACACGCTGCTCAAAAGTAGAACCACAAGCCAGCGAAAATGAGTAAAAAGCAAAAGTCTTTGGAGAGCATTTTTGCAAAGGGGAAAAGGCCAAGTGAGGAGCAGACGAGGAGCCAGCGAGGATTCTGGACACGTCACCTGGGCCAGCATTCTGCAACTGCTACGCAATCACCTGTTTTTACTTTTACAAGAGTTTGAGCGCTACTTCCCGTGCCATGACGGCAACAAGACGAAACTACGGAGCAGGCTGGACTTAAAAACACACTGCGGGGGTCATTGTCTCCCATCACTTTAAGATGGGACCATCTCATTGCACAGAAACACGCGCAGGGCCCCCACTGATTCAGCCTGTGGTGAGTTGTAATTTTCATGCACTTATTTTTGTCATATTTATGTGATGAGCTTCCACCAGTCAGAAGAACAGTGAGGACACGTGTAACTGTACGTGATGTTATTCCAATTCAGATCTTTTGGTATGGTGCACTTAATAATGTACAAACGCGTCTTTTGAGAACATTTCACCTAAGCCTAAGCCCCGCCCACTTCCGCGCAAGTTAACCTGACCGCGACATAACCTGGCACACCGGTCCGTGAAAATAAAACCTACATTATTCCGGTCCGTGGTGCAAAAAAGGTTGGGGACCCCTGCTCTAAAGGATGTGAAACATGCTTATACATTTATTGCGGTGAATAATTAAGAAGTAAGGAATGTGTTAGAATTAAGCAGCAATACGTTAAAATGAATCAGTTTTTTACATTTTTAAAGTGGCTGCGTCAATTTAGTAATGTAATAAAGTCAAATCGGTTTTGCCCCAGGACAGATAGTAAAGCATTTCTTAGGGTGAAAATGAGACCACTATGTGCTGTCTGCATATAATTATACAGCATTTTACTGTACTCTCCGCAAAGCAGCAAATGCACTGTTAGCTTGTTTGTTAGCGTTAAGATAAACTCTGAAAGTTAAAGCGCTTATAAACTCATTACAGTGAGTAATTACAATGCTCTGAACGCATTAGATGAGTGAACAATACATTTGGACCGCTGCAGTTAGTTTAAAAGGACTTATTCTGTCAGTAAACCTAATGACATGTTTTACTGGACAATACTATCTAGAGGAAAACTCACTGCCTCTGTCATCACCACATGAAGCAGCCCAACGGCAATGTCGGGTTTACACATATTCTACTGGACACATGGAGCCTGCCCTGCCTTTGAGCCTTTCACTGCTACTGCTGCACAGGGAGGTTAGGGGTCAAATCCCCGCCTGAGGGGCACTACAGCACTTAGTGTACACGCCCAGAGGTTATATCGATTTATGACCCGTGCTCAGATTATAGGTTCAGAGATGAGACGCCCCAAACGGGGAGCTTCTGCACGACGGGCTAAATCATAGTGACACGCATCCGGGCTAATATGCCACTGTCTCAACGGAGCAGAAGGCACCATAAAATGTGGGGGAGTATAAGAAAAGCATGTGTGTTGTAAACGTATGTCCTCGAGCGCTGTTGGTATGGATATACTTTTATGGACTGAAATATGATCAGTAACTCAGTTGAGAATAGTAGCCGCCGGTGAATGCACTGTGTAACCTTTATGTAAGTCATTGAAATGGACAGCGAAAGTATCAGGACTAGAGCTGTACCTGCCCCGGAGTGAGCGAAAATACAATAACACAAAACAACATGAGATAAAGTAAAGAAGGCCACAGAGTGTGTTTATGGTCAGGGACGGGATCAATAAAATTGTACAGTTCTTTCTGTGAATTCAATAATATGAGACAGAGGTTATAATGCACATACTTTTTCCAGACAGGGCAGGTTCTGTTATTACGTTATAGACCTGCACTTACCTGACACTTTATTTCAGTTTCGCCAAATGTATGTCTTTGGGCGTTTCAGATAAGAGTTCTAAACCGACAAACTCGATAATGCAGCAGCTTAATGACAAACAGAATGCACTCAACATTGTACCTCTCATTGAGTACTAAGTAACTGAAATAAGGTGTTGGCTAACTCTAATCCACACCAAAAATAGCATAGCAAATAGTATGCATACTATCTTCTTTTGCAATTTTTTAATCGATCTTGTTTAGTAAGTCATCTCTTTGATCCGAATTTGTCTGAATTACTCAACTATTACTAGTATTTTTGTAATTTTGTAATGTTACTTCTTCCACCACTGGTCAGAAGTAAAAGTGGGTGGGGCAGAATATGGTGTATATCCCTCATGTATTCGTATATGGCACACCTTATCCACTGTGTCTCTCCTGAATATGTGAGCAGTGGCTCATTCCTGAGTACTGTAACTACAGTACATCCAGGGCAGTCCGTCACTGTCAGCCGTGGCATTTCTGCTCTGAGCTACAGCCAGAGAATATCAAAGCGCATGCTGCATTAGGCCGGCTGTCCTCAGGCCTGACAGAGGACCTTGGTCAGTTCCCTGGATCTCTGTGAGTGTGTGCACATGTTTACCAGCCATTTGAGGACTCAGACATGTTCAGACTGTTAATGCTAGCTTTCTAATACAGCCCTGGAATGTTTTTGTTGTCGTTTTGTTTGTTTTTAATGCCGTATTGAATTACCTTGTGATGTGATTGTTTTCCACATTTAGTATATTACTTTAGTATATTACTTCAGGGTCAGCCCTATGTTCCCAGAGACCAGGGTTTGGATTATATGCTGCTATAGTTTATGCTGTAAATTCATACATATATGCTCAATTATTGGGGATGTGGGACCTGAACCAGTAGCCTATTCTGTAATTTGAGAAGGTACCTATGTTCCCCCGATCATAGAGAAGGGGGAACATAGGTACTATTACTTCAAAATGTAATGTAATCAATGCAGAAATACTGGCCCGTCACACCCACCTGAGAGAGGGACATAGTCACATACTGGAATTGGTACCAATTCTGGAGGTTTACTGAGGGTAATGATGGATTCAGTCAGGTTAATTAAAGGTGTGTTCACATTTGCAAATTCACCACATCAAAAATGGGACAAAACCTGGACTAAATCCAAAACTAAGCCTTAAGCCTGTGAGATCAGGATCAAACAAGGACAAGAATAGGACAAAACCACGTCCAAATCAGGACTAAAAATATCTCAATTTGATGACCAGAGTATATACCTATGTGTTTATAAAGTCTTGTGTTGTGCTGGTTAGAGGTACTCATATATAAGAATTATAATAAAAAATAAAAAAATGTGATACAAATGTGTATATCCAAATAGAAGAATACTAATGGTAGCTGCGGGTTCAATGGTGCCATGGCGCTTAGTGCTGCCTGCTGTATTTTAACATCAACAGAAACATCTGTTTACTTTTTAAAGTAAGAACACTCCATCCGTGTCCGTGACAAGTCAGTGTGACTCAACCAGAATTAATTTTGATTGGGATACACATAATTTGCATGGAAATGTCAATGTATTTCCCATTGAATCAATAGGGAGTTTTCCCCCACGTCAACCCACGCCCCCCAATATGATACGCTGCTGACTGTATCAATGCAAACAAATGCAGAGAGCGCAGATAAAACCCTTTCAGTCATATGCACAGCTAAACTGTTTTTAACTTGGATTTGAACATAGTCAGAGTAGAAGCCTGTCCTCACATCGTCAGGAAGACTGTTCCAGATTTTAGCTGCATAAAACTGAAACGCAGATTCAGGCGGTCGGTCCATGTTTAGTCCTGACTCTGGCACCAGCAGGAGGCCGGTCCCTGAGGTCCTCAGAGTCCGAGATGCCCAAGATGTACTTTGGTGCTAGGCCATGGAGAGACTTGTATATAAGCAGAGCTGCTTTAAAGTCTATTCTCTGAGCCACAGGTGGCAGTGCAGAGACCTGAGAACAGGACTAATGTGATCGTACTTCCTGGTTCTAGTCAGGACCCGAGCAGCAGCGTTCTGGATGTACTGCAGCTGTTTTACAGCTCGGTTGGAGAGGCCAGTGAGCAGGCCGTTACAGTCTAACCTACTGGAGACAAACACATGGATAAGTCTCTCCAAGTCTGGATTAGACACTATACTTTTGATTTTGGCAATGTTTTTTAGATGGTAAAAGCTGCTGATGTTATTGATTTGATGTGGCTATTATTACACCCAGATTTCAAACTTGATTAAACCGTTCAACATGCACAGTAAAAATCCAGTACAGCACCTTTGATATAACGAAAAGACCACACAAATACAAGAAGTAAAAAAATCCAAAGACACGTTGACACTTTTATAATATAAAGCATTCACAAAAGGCTTCAAGGTAATACTTTGTTATTGTATTTCCAAGTGCAATCTAACCATAAGTAACAACATTGACACATCTTTTAGCGGCTAGAAATATTTTTAAATTAGATTAAGGTTAGAAACAGGGCAGTAAATCTAGCTCCGGAACATCTATGCATCGTCCCCACACCGCACTCAACCCTGGCCGTACGTGTGTGTCTACGGGTGCCGGGTGAGTGATGAGGTGTGCCAGATCAAGGTGACTTTTGAGGAGTCATCCATTTGGCCAGTCATTGTCTCCATTAGCTGCTCCAGTGCACCATTTAGGCTACGTACACACAAGCCGTCACCGCTCACACCACGGCCCACACAGAATACATATGAGGAGGAGAGACTTTTCAAAGCCTCCAAATGATTGATAGATAGATAGAATCGATAGATTTGCACCACTTTGATCTAAAAGTCTGTCTATAGAAGATCGGGTTGAATACAATGTGAAGAACTTATGAAATTCTTTGTCCACCGTGTATCCTTGTAAGGTCAAACGATTCACAAGGTAATGTTCTGATTAAAAGGAATTAAAAGGTAGTCTATAGAGGCGTACTTTTTCAAATGTGTTGGTTTAAGAGTACGGGCAGGTCAATACTGGGGTCAGTCCTGCGTTGTAGCGGGAATTCAGTAACTGTTAGCTAGCAACCACACGCTAAAGTGCATATGACAGATGAGACTATTCCTGCGTTTCAGTCACCGCCATTTTGAGGACATGAATGTTAGATAGTCATGAAAAATGCCACACCTTTGCTCATTTCAATATTCTGCTCCCTCAACATGGAATAACCTACTAAAGGTCTGGAAACTAAAAGAGCTGATTTGAATAGGTCAGTTTAATCTATATTGAAAGGTCTAGAAATGAGATCTAGCTGTTTTTAAGAAACATTTTTACATGTGATGTGTAAATGTGTTTTGATTTTATGGATGAGCTGTGCTGCTGTTCAGAACTCCCTTGGGACTTTCCTGGTTCAATAAAGGTTGAATTAAAAAATAATAATAATAAAAACGGCACATAAAACTGAAAATAAAAAGGGTTGATACTTCAAGAAGACAGAAGTTATAGGCTTTGACAAACAGGGTCTTTGGAGATAAAGTAATCTTTGGTTTTGAGACTTTTTGTCGGTAGTGCCCACAGTAAGCATGCGACTTATGTCCACAAGGTGGCAGTAGCAACGAGTGTGTCAAGTCCCTTCAGATCCATGAATACGTTTCACTAAAAGTTTGTAACCATTTAGCCTATTTTTCCCCATTTTAATGATTATGGTGATTTTTATCGTTTGTCTTTCTGGATGGACATGAGCAAAAAGTGAGACATTTAATTCTATAACTGTCACCAAGCAAAAATCGATACAGATGACACAATAGTTAGGATTTGCCAAAAGTAATACGTAATCACACCTTTATTTTGTTTAATGATTGTTTAAACTGACAGAAAAATGTGTCAATTGCATGTGAATTGTCTGTTTTTTGGATGCTTTTATTTGCCCCCCAATTCAGTTCTGCCATGCAAATGCCACTTAAAGGTGGTATGGACGATTTTTTTCAGCAAATTTTTTATCACATTTCCTCGTGGCGTGGATAAATCATTAGTCCTGCCACGTATCAATCATAAAACGCACCTACCGCTCACCTGCAGCTGCGTCAGGCTCGTCCCCACGTTTCTGCGTGCCTAAGCGCATGGATCTATCATAATATAGTTCCCTCAGTGTACGGGGCAAAATGAAGACGGAGAAAGACAGTTCGAACTGACGCAGAAGTGGACAGAAATCTACGGAAGACGAGAGATGCGATGCGATCCGTTGCGCTAATAAACAAACGCACGTGTGTGTTGTATCAGTCCACACAGGGGAGTGGCATGTGCACGGGGGAGTGGCATGTGCACGGGGGAGTGGCATGCGCACTTCCGCCTGCGTTCTCAAATCGCCGAAAAATCGTCCATACCGCCTTTAACATTGGTTGCTATGCTAGCAAACGTTTTTCACTATTGATTAGGGTGAGGTGAGGGTTAGGCTTTGGGTCAAGTTAGCTAACCGGGCCTTGGCAAAACTGCATTGTGAAAAGTAATGTTGCATTTTGGATGGAATGTCTCTTATTGATGACATAGACAGAGGGTTTCTGTTTTAGAACTACAGGAAGCACTACTTCCTATAGTTTGTTTTTCTTTTCTTTTTTTCCATTAACTGCAATTTGACAGGAAACAAACTGCAATATGATGTCATATATTTACCACAGATAATATTCCACCAAACTACGACATATTCAGAACCTGAGCTTATGCACAAGGGCCAGAGCGCATCTACAATATTGTACAGTTATTATTTGACAAGTCACAGAACCTTTATTGATTGAATATGTTTAACTGTGAGAAAATTGTGTGTAATATGTGTGCTAATTGTCCTTTCATTTTGGATGGAATAGAGGCATATATAATCTCCAATTAGTACCGGTCAGACAGCTTTTAGCGAGTTATCTTTCTACTCTATTTTAAATCCATCAAGATAAGACAAGATAACTCTCAGCACCTTAGAATTCAGCATTACTTTATGTAATTTTCAACATGTTTTGCAATATTCCTTCAAAAGCTGTCACTTCCCTGATGTAAAACTGTAAATATTGATCCCGCCAAATTAAGTAGCGATAACAGAAACATGGCAACCTGTCAATTCAAAAGACATGTACAGTATTTTGTTTTGTATTTTGGAGCTTTTTGCCAACTATGTTCCCTCGTCAAAACCCTACTTGGAGTTGTATCTTCTTTCACACTTGTTTGTAAGTCTTCTGCCCTAAAAAAACATTTAAGAATGTTGTCGGTGTAATCCCTCATTCGTCCAGGCGTGTTCCATAGTAGAAAAAGCTTCAGTTGTAGTCATCTGGACTCAGTTAGAAAAAATAGACGTTTCGACTCTCATCCAAGAGTCATTGTCAATAAAAGAATTTAGATCGAGAACTCCGATATTAATACTGTTCTGTGGTAAGACCCACCCATTGGGAGGAACCTTCCTGAAGTAGAAAGAGTTGTTTGTTTCAACAGAAACTCCCCCGTTGTATCTACCGAGCTAACCTATTCAGAATTTTGATGGGCTATTAGAATCCTCTTTGTCTTTGTGAGACCCTGGCTCAACCACCCTGAGTACCTGATTAGCATCTACATGTCCTGGTCCTGGTCCTCAACCTTTCCAGGGGTTCAGTAACCCATTATAAATAACAGGAAGATTAAATCTTAGCCCTCCATTTCTGTTTAAATAATTCTTTTCTCCTGCTTAAAACCTTCACCTCACCGTCTTCAAACGAGTGATTAGAGGCTTCAAGATGGAGATGCACGGCACTCTGAGGTCCTGAACTTGTATTTCTTCTGTGCTGATAAAGCCTCTTGTGTAGAGGCTGTTTCGTCTCACCTATGTAACGTTCTTTACAGCTTTCTTCACTGCATTGGATCGAATAAACTACATTGCTCTGTTTTTGAGTCGGCAACTTGTCCTTAGGATGAACCAGTTTTTGTCTTAAAGTGTTTCCTGGTTTAAAATAAACAGGGACTTTGTGTTGTCTAAATCAAATCAAATCAAATCAATTTATTTTTGTAAGGCCCAAAATCACAACAACAGTTGCCTCTGAGGGCCACAGGGAGAAATGAATCAACAATGTCTGTGGTGGCGATGGAGTCAGACAATGTCTGTGGTGGCGAGGGACGATGTCCCAGGGTCCTCTGTCCTTAGACTCTCCTTCTCGGCCAGGAAAAACTACAAAAAAAACCTCTTTGGGAAAAAAGCGTAGAAACCTGGAGGAGTTCCTGGTCTAAAAATTCTCTGCAGTTTTTCCGACAGGCCGGACACATAAGGGATAGAAACACCCTTCCTTCTCTGTTCAGTTTCCCTTTTGTCCTGCTTCTTGGTTCTCTTCACTCTGTTGAGAGCCCAAGCGGGGTAACCACAGGCTGAGAGGGCATTACGGACATGTTTTTCCTCTTTCTTCTTGCCCTCTGAGCTGGTGGGCACACCTTGAGCTCTGTGTTGTAAGGTTCTGATCACCCCCAGCTTGTGCTGTAGTGGGTGGTTGGAACCAAAGAGCAGATACTGGTCCGTGTGTGTAGGTTTCCTATATACCTCTATTTGGAGTTTCCCGTCCTCTCCTCTGATCGTGGAACAATCAAGAAAGGCCAAGCGATTCTCCTTAGCGTCTTCTCTTGTAAACCTGATATGTGGGTCCACAGCATTGATGTGATCAGAGAAGGTTTCCAGCTCTTGTTTCTTGATTGTTACAAACGTATCATCGACATAGCGAAGCCACAGTTTTGGGGCTATGCCTGAGAATGAGGACAGTGCCTTCTTCTCAAAGTGCTCCATGTACAGGTTGGCCACTATGGGAGAGACGGGCGAGCCCATGGCACAGCCATGAATCTGTCTGTAAAATTGAAAGTAGGTGGTGTTCAGACAGATGTCCAACAGTTTACATATGTGTTCAGGTGTCAGTTTGGTCCTTTCCTGTAGGGTGGTGTCTGATCCTCACCGCTGCTACTGCATCAGAGGTCGGGATGCAGGTGAACAGGGACACAACATCATATGAAACCATGAGGTCATCTGGGTCCAGTTGGAGATGTTTCACTTTATCCACAAAGTTGTGCGTGTTTTCCACATGATGTTCCGAATTCCCCACAAGCGGAGCCAATATAGTTGTTAAATGCTTGGCCACATTGTAAGTGATGGAATCTGTGCTGCACACTATGGGTCTGAGTGGAACATCCTTTTTGTGTATTTTTGGAAGGCCATAAATGCAAGGCATGGCTTCACCAGGATACAGTCTGTAATACAGAGGCCGGTCTATCACTTCCTCTTTTTCCAGCCTTTGTAAACAGTCTATCACCTTCTTCTTGTAGCCACTGGTCGGATCTCTTTTCAAGCGCTCGTATGTGGTCGTGTCCTCGAGGAGGGTGTGGACTTTGGCTTGTAATCAGCTGCGTTGAGAATCACAGTGCAACGTCCCTTGTCTGCTGGGAGGATGTTGATGCTATGATCTTTTTCCAGTGCTGAAAGTGCTTTTCTCTCTTCAGATGTGATATTTGAAGGCGGTGGTTTGGCACTCTTCAGGGTCGCTGTGACACGTAACCTCAGGTCTGCATTTAAGAATGTTCCATATTCGTGACGGCAAATGAGGGTCCTAAACATCACCACTTTGTTTAGGACCCTGATCTGAGCAATGCATAATCTGTTTAACTAAGACAAAACCATATTTTTGTATTTACCACAAATGTGTTTGACAAAAGATTAGTGCAAATTGATGCTCAGTTGGCGCACATAATGGGTTTATGAATGCTTCGTAATCGGTTTAGTAATTGGTAGAAAACAGACTTATTGTCTAATTTACACAGATTTATAGTTTTTGCCCATTTCAATTGGTTTCAGCTGAAGCACAAAAATCCCTTGCAGTGGGTGTTGAGAGGGACAGCTGCATTTGTGCTGATGCTTGTGGATCCTATAGGGGCACTCTAACAAGGGTTGTAAAAGGGTGGAAAATTCCCCTAAAGTAAATAAAAATCCCAACATTTCAATGGGAATTTTAGCAGAGGCATTTTTAAAACTAAAATATGGTCAAAATATTAACAAAACACATATATATTTTGCATATGTTTGGCCTTTTTTACCAAAATGTCTGGAAATGACACATTTTTCAACAAAAAGTCACAATGCTAGCATTAGCTTGAGATATTGAAAGGTTGATAGTTTTCCATCTCAAGCAAAGGTCTAAAAACATGAATTTGTCTCCCTGTGTCTCAGGTGTGCACACAGTTGTCGACTCAACTGGATATAATACAATTTTGAGTTTCACGCTTCGTTTGCAATTATGGACGCTTCGACCAACCAGCATCATTTTGTATTTACATTACATTACAGTGTTACATATCTGACTTTAGCCTCGAACATCCATGTCTGGTTCATGAGTCCAGGACTGTCCAGGCTGCAATACCAGGGCAGGACTTCTTCAGGACCAAGGTCTCTTTAGACATGACAGGACTATGTATATGGTAAGATAAGATAAGATATTCCTTTATTGTCCCACATGGGGAAATTTCATTGGTGCAACGCAGGTAGATACAGAGGTAGATCCAGAAGAACAGATCACTTATAGTAAGTCTGAAAAACACTTTCAGTAGAAGATCTCCTATAAATAAATAAAAACTCGTATAGACAAATAAATAAATAAATACCATTGCATGTGATCCCGACAGTAATTGCACATGAATATGTGTCACGACAGCACATAGATTGCACATGAATTTCACAGTAATTGCACATATGACAGAATTGCACATCAGTATTAGGTTAGGTCAGTATTGCGAGTGTTCAGTACTAACAGTTTTTGTTATAAAGTCTTGACAGCAGCAGGAAGGAAAGACCTACGGAACCTCTCCTTCACACATCGAGGGTGGATCAGTCTCTCACTGAAGCTGCTCTCCAGAGCGGAGAGAGTGTCCTGCAGGGGGTGACACTCATGGTCCAGCATAGATGTGAATCTAGCCAGGACCCTCCTGTCCCCCACCTCCTGCACCGAGTCCAGAGCACAGCCCAGGACGGAGCTGGACTTCTTGATGACTCTGTCCAGCCTCTTCCTCTCCCTCTCTGTGATGCTGCTGCTCCAGCAGGCCACACCTGCAGGAGCTGATGCCACCACAGAGTCATAGAAGGTCTTCAGGAGTGGCCCTGTCACTCCAAAAGACCTGAGTCTCCTCAGGAGGTAGAGCCGACTCTGGCTCTTCCTGTACAGTGCGTCTGTGTTATGAGTCCAGTCCAGTTTGTGGTTCAGATGAACACCCAGGTACTTGTATGAGTCCACTCTCTCAATGTCCCGTCCCTGGATGTTCACTGGTGAGGGGGCAGTGGGGTGGCGTCTGCGGAAATCCACCACCATCTCCTTGGTCTTCCCCGCGTTGATGAGGAGGTGGTTCCGCTGACACCAGTCCACAAAGTCCTGCTCCAGTCCTCTGTACTCCGCGTCATCGTCGTCCGTGATGAGTCCGATGATGGCAGAGTCGTCAGAGAACTTCTGCAGGACACAGCTGTCCGTGTCATGTCTGAAGTCTGCAGTGTAAAGGGTGAAGAGAAAGGGCGCGAGGACAGTGCCCTGGGGCGCCCCCACACTGCAGGTCCGAGTGTCAGACACACAGTTCCGGGCTCTCACAAACTGGGGTCGGTCTGTGAGGTAGTTCAGGATCCACTCTGCCAGGTCATAGTCCACACCAGCCGTCTCCAGCTTGTCCCTCAGGAGCAGCGGCTGGATGGTGTTGAAGGCGCTGGAAAGATCGAAGAACAGAATCCTCACAGAGCTGCCAGGCTTTTCCAGGTGAGAGAGAGAGCGGTGCAGCAGGGAGATGACGGCGTCCTCCACTCCGACGCCAGACCGATATGCAAACTGCAGCGGGTCCATGGCTGAGCTCACGGTGGAGCGGAGGTGGTCCAGGACTAGCCGCTCCAGTGTCTTCATCAGGTGGGACGTGAGAGCCACCGGCCTGAAGCTGTTGAGGTCTTTGGGGCGCGGTGTCTTAGGCACAGGTACCAGACAGGAGGTCTTCCAGACCTCTGGTACCACCCTCAGCTTCAGGCTCATGTTGAAGACATGCTCCATCACTCCACACAGTTCATCTGCGCAGGACTTAAGGAGCCTGGGGCTGATGCCATCAGGTTCTGCTGCCTTCCTCACTTTAATCCTCTTCAGCTCACTCCTCACCTGTGCTGCTGTGACAGTCAGTGGTTGGCAGGGGGACCGTGTGCTGGGGGGATGGGTGAGTCCAGGCGAAGTGGGGAGCTGATGGTCCGGGGCAGATAAGCGAAGAGGAACAGATGCAGGGCATTGTCCAGCTGTGGAAGAGGGAGCATGCAGCTGTGCAGGGGGAGAGGCGGGTGACCGATCAAACCTCAAGAAGTGAGCATTTAAATCATTCACCCACTGTAAATCCCCCTCTGTCTGGGCAGGGGGGATTTTGAAGCCCGAGATGGTTTTCAGGCTCCTCCACACTCCCTGAATGTTCTTTTGCTGCAGCTGCTCCTCCATCCTCCTCTTGTAGCCGGCCTCAGCCTGCCTGATCTTCCTCCTCAGCTCCTTCTGCACAGTCCTCAGCTCCTCCTTGTTCCCTGACCCGAAGGCTCTCTTCTTCTCCTTCAGCAGAGCCTTCAGTTCACGGTTAATCCATGGCTTGTTGTTTGGAAAACACCGCACCGTCCGGGAGGGAATAATGTTCTCAAAACAGAAGTTGATGTAGTCCGTGATGCACTCTGTGATGGTGTTGATGTCCTTCCCATGTGGGCCATAGAGCTCAGTCCAGACAGTGGTGCTGAAGCAGTCCCTCAGAGCCTCCTCGCTCTCAGCAGACCACATCCTCACCTCACGGGACACCACAGGCTGCCTGCGCACGATGGGTTCATACACAGGCCTCAGATGTACAAGGTTGTGGTCCGAGCTGCCCAGGGGAGGGAGGGGGGAAGAAGAATAAGCCTCCTTGGTGTTGGCAAAAAACAAGTCCAACGTTCTATTATCTCTGGTGGGGCAGGTAACATACTGGGTGTATGTTGGTAGGTCAATATGTTAAAATGTCAGAGCCAAGGATGTGGTGTCCAGAAAACCAGAAATAAATCTTTCTTCATAAATGTCATACAACCCCAAATTTAACCCCAATACAAACTGGTCAATTACACAACAGATATCACAACACTAAAATCTAACATTCTTTAGATGGCAGCCAGTGCAGTCTGTGGAGTGTTCTAACTCACCGACTAAGTGTGATGCATTCTCAGTAGAAATGGACTCAAAGGCACAACTCGCTGAACAATATAGATTTATTATAGACAACAGAAAATCGTCTCCAAATAAACAGAAATATACTTCATCCACGTTCACAGGTCTAGAAAACAGACGCCAGGTGGGAAAAGACAAACTGGCACCGAACAAAGGAAAGGAGGGGCTTAAATACTAAGGGAGGGGCGGAGACAATTGACAAATGATCAAATAGGCGGGAAACCTGACAAAGGAAGAGACCTGAAAAACAAGGTGGTGAGTATCAAAATAAAACAGGAAAACCAGCAACTAAACAGCTTGATTTACAGAGCCGGATGTGACACTAAGTAGCCGTGATGCAGTCTTTTCCTTCATTACACGTGCAGCTAGAACTATGTAGTTGTTAGCTGCCTCCTTGTTAATTTCATTAGCTCGTGTGCTGATTGTGCAGTGTCTAATTAAATGGCTTGGCTTTGGTACATAACGTCCTATTTATTGTGTATTGAGCGAGAACAGTCCGTGAGGCACTCGAGGGCTCTGCAATGTGTGTTTTTACCCATGACATTTTATATGTATTTGGCATTTACGCAAACATAAGTTATAAATACTCAAATGAGTCTTAAAAACATGTCAGGGCAAGAAATGAATGCAGAGGATTAAAAGTGTACATATTTAGAATAGTAAGTGAAATGTGCTCATTGTTTGTTTGATTTTTAATTTTCTTCCTTTGCATTCAATACTTAATTCTAGATCAAGAGTATCCGTGTATAATAATTATTCATTTGATAAGAACACATTTATAGGTGTTTGCTAAAGCATTTCTGAGTTAATGCTAATGCAAATGAAACAAAGTAGACGTTGTTCTGAAGGAGTTAGAAGTTAGTGCAAGCAGATTGTCTTCCGGTCGTTACACTTGACAGCTCAATTATTGAAGGTGTAAATACTTTGAAATACTTTGCTGTCATAATTGATGATTCAAACCTCTTGCGCGATGCAATTTAAAATTGAGATTCTACTTCAGAAATTGAGCTAAGTGTAAATTCTTCCTAAAAGACCCCATCTACGTCCACTGCTACACTGGGGCTCACTTGCGCTCCAGCCCCAGAGTTACTCCTCCTTGCTGCACGGCGCACCTCCTCTGCCCCCAATCAGTGCCCAGTCTGCCCCATTTAAACCCTCATGCAGTCGACTCGGCCGCGACCCACCACCTCCTCTTCTCCTCCTCTGCACATCGTCCTCATCGTCCCCTCTACCCTCTTCATCAAATCCTACCACCACCAGTCTCTAATTTTCTCAGACACTGTTTTGTCTGAGTCTTTCTAAGGTGAAATAAGTAGCTGTATTTTCACACAGCTCACATTAGTCCTGTTCTCAGGTCTCTGCACTGCCCCCTGTGGCTCAGAGAATAGACTTTAAAGCAGCTCTGCTTGTGTACAAGTCTCTTCATGGCCTAGCACCAAAGTACATCTTGGATATGTTAGTGCCATATGAACCATCTCGGACTCTGAGGACCTCAGGGACCGGCCTCCTGCTGGTGCCCAGAGTCAGGACTAAACATGGGGAATCTGCGTTTCAGTTTTATGCAGCTAAAATCTGGAACATTCTTCCTGAAGATGTGAGACAGGTTCTACTCTGACAATGTTCAAATCTAAGCTAAAAACAGTTTTGTTTAGCTGCGCATATGACTGAAAGGATTTTTTCTTTGCACTCTTCTCTTTTGTTTGTGATTTTATTAGTTTAGACAATCAGTTGGATTGATCATTTTTAATTTAGTTAATTTTATTGTATTTCTGTTTCTGTAATTTCTTTGTGATTGGAATGCATTTTTCCTGCTGTGTGAAGCACTTTGAATTGCCTTGTGTATGAAATGTGCTCTACAAATAAACTTGCCTTGCCTTGCCTTGCCTTGCCTATTTTATTTTCAAATCTAGAGCAAGACTTGTTGCTGTAACAGTACGTCATTCGGGTGCTGGATTGGGGACCTTTTGCATGTCCCAGCCCACTGCCTTCACCGATTTCAGTCTTCCATGGCTCTGTGCGCTTTATAACAAGCTATAGTGCCCGGGCCCACCACAGTGACCTGTACTCCGATGTTGGATGGTCTGCTTTAGCGCCCGGCGGCTCACACATTGATCCAGACTTATTTAGAAGGGCCTGGATGGTCATCTTCCCCCATACCTGAGCGTGTATCTTCAGTGCGGGTCTCATGTACCTCACACTAGTGTCAGGACAGAGGTGAAACATGTTCTTTTGTAATAGTGCGCCTACAGATTGGAAAACGTTACATAAAACATTATAATTATTTCAGAAAGTTTAATGCCATTGTCAGAAAGCAAATGTCACAAACTAGGAATTTGCTTCGACGATAATGATGCAACATAACACAAGGAATAATAATATACAATATACAATGATAAAACAAAGGCAAGCATTTCAAAATTACCCCCAAATGTCAGGAATTTTAACTCAAAGTCAACAGCTTTGTGTGGCCTCATGTTTTGGCAATAATCTTCGTTCATCTGACCTAAGACAGTCTCCAGCTCCTGTCCTGCAGCGTGTGTCTTCCCCCTCCTCACTCGGACAGGCGCTCGGGTCAGAAAATGCCCCTGCGTTTATCCATCTCATTGTGAACACAGGTATTCTACTGTGGATGAGTTCTGTGTCTTAACAGAGTGCATCGTGTCTCAAACTCTACACCTTTATGAAATTTTTTTTTAATCTAATCCCAGTTGAAAAAGTCGTGTGAATCGTGACACGCTGGAACAGTCTCTCCATTTGAGCTTTCGGCCTCGTTTCCCCGATTCTGAAAGCTCAGGACCAGCAGAATGCAGGTGTGTTTTTATATAATACATAGATTGCAGCACAAAAGACACATTCCAAAGTACAGGGCCTTTAGAGTTTTAATTTTACAATCTCTACTATTATTTTTGATGTCGTATAGAGCTTTGTTAGCATCATCAGGACAGGGAAGGAACAGTGTTAATCTGTTCTCACTGTCGCCCTGTTACAAAAATGAATTTAATTGAATGAGCAACTGCTAATGGAAGCAGCCTGGGTCAAAGTTCAAACTCTTTCAGTTACATACAGCACTAAAATTAGACAGAATTATGAGGGGCAGATTACGTGTACAGTAATTGAATAGTATGTGAACATGCACATAAAACTGCAACGCACGCACCGCTCAGAAAAGGCTGAAATAAGCAAATACGGAACGATTTAATGGAGGGCCTATGAAATAATATTAGCTTACTATTATCAGGGATCGGCAGATACTCAGCAATTGTTTTTATCCACTTTGTTAAAATGAAAATGAAAAATCCACCTGAGCTTCAATGGGTTTGCGCTGCAGAGAACAAATAACATAATTGAGATGTCGCTTATCTATGTATGCCAAAAGTGTGGTTATATTTTTACTATAGCTGTTTTTATTAGCAATTATAGCTGCTATAGAATGCTGGTGCTAAATTGCTGGATGGCTAGATGTTGTTTAGCGCTCTCTGTACGTGTAATCATAGTGACGGAATCTCAGGGCGACTTTCATGGTTAAATAAAGGAAAAAAAGAAACAAATTCAACATAGAAAGAAAGCAACAAAAGTGAATGTATTACTTTCCAAATGACAGTTATCTGTATGTAATTTGCTAAAGAAAGCTCCTGGCTCCTTTGCAATCATATTAATTTACCACAACATTATCTTACATTCTCCTATTTTGTCAAAACTTTAATTAACATCCTTCAGTGTGATTCATTAGACAGGTGAAACCAGCACGTAATGTCAGTAGAATGATGAGAATCCCACAAAAGACAATGATGAGCTGCTAATGATGGCTTCTATTATAAACCCTGACAATGTCCTCGAATGACTAACCGGTTCAGGCCGAGGACTGTAATTTTGATCCACTTCATAATTCATTTTGTATTGTCCCCGAATCAATACAGCACTCAATTTAGATTCTAACCCTGAACTATTTCTTCGGCAAGTACGAGCTGTCAGAATTGGAGAAATATGGAACAATAGAGGCTCCGTCGCGGTGATAATGATGGTTACTGTTAAAAAGAAATGAAACTGGAAGTGAAGGGGAAAGCATTTGGATGTCGATACCTTACATTTCCTGGAGATTACTGACGTGTATAAGATGATTGTCCTTTTCTTTTTTGTTGCAGTTGTATTTATGTGTTCGTTTGGAAGTCATTTTAATGGCTTTACAGTTCTGATTAATTTAAGGTGAGACATTATCGGCATTTTTTGGTCAGTTTGCTCTCTCAACATTCACGTGGAAACAACATTGTATCCTTCGATTTTTATGGGACATTGTATTGTTAAAGTCTGTTATTTGAAAATGCCTTTTTTTTGTCCTGTTTTTTCTAAAGATCAGTCCTTAAAGTAGCAACTACAAACACAACACTTTACAATCTTGTGCTTAATAAGATTTTGACCGATCATAAGGGGTTTTAGGTTTTAACCAAATAAGTATATTTTTGGTACCCAAAAACTAAATATAAAACCCCAATATTATTATTTTAACCTCAAGCATGCATTTTTTTTACTTTGCTCTGTTTCATGTCCCAAATATGTGCAATGTTTGCCCTTTTACACAACGTTACATGCTGAATAGTAATGCATTTTTGTCTTAAATTTATGAAAGTAAACTACGCGAAAAGTTTCAAATGTATATTTCTAAATGTAAGATGTTTTCCTATCCACTTGCCATGTCCCACCTTAATTCAAAATCCAGCTTAAAAAATAGTGATTCATGTCGTTCACATTAGGATTTATGGTCAACTTTCACCTACTCACTTCCACACATTTGCACCGCTCTTACATGATATTCTCCCGTGGTCAGATATTTGGGCGTCCTCTCTGTGGGCCCCCTGCGCCCGCCTCCTCCTGCTAGTGCATCCCTGACTTTATCTCTCCTGATCGGACACATAACTCAGCGGTGCGCCTGTGATCCGTGACTTGGAGCCTGCAGGCCTGTCACTCTCTCAGCTAAGTGCCTTAACCAGGGCTCCCACTCGCCCCATTAGGCTGCAGTCAGATGGGGGGTGTCAGAGCAAGCGCTCCCCCGTGGACCAGCTGGTTAGACCTGCCCACAGCCCGGGACCACTCTGGGACTGGCATGGGGCAGTTACAATGGTGCATGTTGGTCACTTTTGTCTTTTTTTCTTTTACAGATACAACAAATATGAACATAGTGATCTGATCAAGTACCACAGTGTTTATCCATAGGTTTCAGAATTATGAGAAATTAGCCCCGTTGCCATAGCGATTGAAAATATGTTATATCTTTTGAAAGGGGAAAAAGTTCTCACAATGTATGATAGAACAGGAAGCTGAAACCCATTAACAGCTTGGAGCTTCTAGGTGAAAAGCCATTAAAATACTCATTAACTTAGTTGGTCACTCTCTCTACCACCTCAGTGCTGAAAGAGCGATGTCACTGGTTATTTAGTTCATTATTGAGCTTTACAATTTTTCTCCTCGGTCTTCTTGAAGTTTAGAACCATGTTGCTGCTGTGACGGATCTTGCATCTCGTCCATTGTCGTTGTTGAGTGGTCCGAGCCCCGTGGTGTCGTTTGCAAGACAGTCACATAGTATAGAGCAGGGGGGTCAGCACACAACCTTGGGGATCCCCGGAGTTGATGGAAAGGGAGGTGGAGCGGGTGAGCTTGTCCTCTCTCACACTGTGCGATTTGTCAAAAAGTCCACAATCCAAGGTGCACAGTGGTGTTTCGTTCAAGATGTAGCTTGGCCTGAAGTTTGTACGGCAGGATGGTGTTGAAAGCCACATTCATCACTCTCCACAAGGCAGCTGCACACAGAGACAGCCGACCCACCCTTACTAAGCACTAGAAACCTCGAAGTATCACCTTGGGAGCTAAAATTGGGCACGACTGTATACAACCAGGCACTTAGTCAGGTTGAAGTGCGTCTGGACCTGCATGTTTGTAATGGGCTGTAATGCACCTTGGTATAGATAGACTATATGTTCCAATGATACAACCCTTAAAACCTCTCATCTCTAATATTTCTTCTCACCCAGTGCCCACATAAATAACATGTATTTAGAGAGAAATCATCAGTTTTCAAACCCCACTCGTCTTAATAATGGTATGAGGGTCCATGGCTGGTGGAATAACGAGCACATTGCTGCTGTTAGCTCATGTAGTGTTCACAATGGGTGTCTATGGACTAAAGGGATTAAGTCTACTCAGAGGATTAGCCTGCGGTACACTTCTTTCCCAAAGAGATCTTATATGTACCCACTCAGTCCACAGATGTATATTGCTTGCAAAAAGATGATACAAATGAATGGTATTGCCCTTCTTTGCCTGTCTACGAGCAATAAAAAACGATAAGCAACTGTAGTTTTCTCGTAGAATCCCCAAATTCTCTCAAGGCTTCTCCGTTTTTTAGTATGTAGCGTCTGATGCATTCACCTGAGGCTGCCGTTCATCTCCGTTCTACCTGACCCTTTTAAGCTTGCATTTAGCCAGACTTAGCATCCTCAGAGGGGCTACAAATCCGACCGAGCGTGCCTAAACCAGGGAAGATGGATTCCGGGACAGCGTCTAAAAATAATGTCTGCAGTGGGAACGTCCAATTTAACAAAGCTTTTAAAGTTCCCCAAAGAGGGCAGCGGATTTGCCTCGTCTGCAACTCATGATTCAAAATTGTTTTTTTTTTTGTTGTTTCGTTTTTTTTCGCAAATAAGTGATGGAATGTTATGGTCTGACTTGGGTGTATTTTAATGTTGTACTGTATGTGGCCAAATAGGAACAGCTTCTACTTTCATTCAAAGAGCACACCAAGGTAAATAAAGTACAAGAACAGCAAATAGTATAAGTAGTCCCATTAAAAAAGGCATTCAAAATAAATATCTTCAACCAATTAATCAAAATATGCTGAACAAAAATTAGACGCTAGATAAATTAGACGCTTCTAGTGGTTGTAAAGAGTCTGCTTTCTAAAGGCTGGTACTGTTATATATGTATTATCTATCATATTATCTTCTTTTTTATTGTTTTTTTATTAAATATTAAATTAAAACAAACACGACTAGAGAGATACAAACTGGGTAAAATTGAAAAGAAGAATGTTGGAAATTAAGGCATCCAAAGAAAAATATTTTTTAAGATCAGAATGTTTAAAAATATTAATTGAGTCCTTAATAAGTTTGTGCCATTCTTTTTTTTGTTATGGTATTTCTCCCTGTTGTCAGAATTATGCTCCCAAGATATCTATTTATTGTGTCAGAGAGAATTAGCCTCCAAACATCATGACTAACTTTGAAAAGAGTAACAGCACTACTACTGCTACCAGTACAGTACTGGTCAGCAGAGGCTAGCACTAAAGTCACACGTTTGACAGAGATTGTTTGTAGATGTTGAGACGCTGCAACCAAGAGTCCAAAATATCAGACAGGTTTGATTGAAATCGCTGCTCGTTATTTAGTCTTTGTTCCGTCTCACTGTGAAACCCATGATTTGATATATCTTGTTTTTTATCATTGTTCATCGTTGTATGTTGCACTGAATCACCAAAGCATGTTCCAATCCAGTGAATTACGTTCACTGTTAATGGCAAAAACATTTTTCTGATTCTGATTCTCTGATCTTTTGAGCCACGACTCAAGATTTTCCCTACAATCTGAACACTTTCATCGCAAATTGTACAGTGAACACCTGACTTAAAAGAGTGGACAAGATCAAAGCCAGAAGAGAAGATCATTCACTGTCTCACTTCTTTTTATGTATTTTTTTTTTTCTTTTAATAAAGGTTTTGGGGTCTTACACATCTGACACCTTTTGAAACGAACGAGTAAATACAGATTCATATTTCTTTGCCTATGAAATTGATTCATCGTGAAGAATAGGAGACTTACCTGCCCCGTCAAAGAAGGAAGGAGTGAACGAACAAAACCAGCGTACACGGTTGTCTATTGGTGTCCGCCTCATCAGTTTTACATTTAGCCTCCAATATCTCACACACAGAGGCTGGCACTCCGCAGACCATTAGCAAGAAGAGGTCGTATTTATCCTGATGTGAAATAGCCCACTCTTCATCAGGGTGCACATTTTTATGACAGGCCCGGCTTTGATCATTTCTGCTCCTCTCAAATGTGTGGGGCCTAATCAGACTTAAATTGTCATCTCACTTTGATTTAACCGTCCCATAATGAGAAATCTGCCTTTAGAATGACAGCAGACATCCATTAATGCTCCAGCGCTCTCCTCTGGATAGTTGAAATAGACCAATCAGGAAAAGTATACATTTGTGAACGCTTTTCTTACCGTTTGTGTGTAAAAGGCGTTGATTATTTTAAATGGTGATTTGGAATGTCGAAATTGAGAAGTTTATTGTTTAGAATGACAAGCGAAAGTCTAATTGTTTGTGGTTACGAAAAGTGTTATAGAACATTTATCTTTTATTTTCCCCTCACTGGGTCAGAGGCTCAAATTCAAGGAACTTTTCTCTGGAGTTTACGATACAATCAAAATTAATTTGGTTTGGAATACAATTGTTGGCACTGGTAAGTACAGAAGTAAAAGTACAGCCCCAAGTAATGTTTGGATACGTTTTACTTTTACTTCACTACATTTGAGCGCAGATGTGTGTACTTTCTACTAGACTATACTTTTGAACTGGACAGTAAAGTTGAAAGTACTTGTAGGATATGCAGATGTCCTCCCCCTGTTGCCATGGTGACAGGAATGCGGGCTAAAGGTGTTATCAGCGGTACGTGTTGGAGACGCTTTGAACTTTACTCTTACTCCTTTTGGATAACAGAAAGTAATGATCTCTCCAAGACAAAAGCTAAAACGCTAAAAGACTATGCGGTCTTAGTGATTTTAGTAGACAATCATCAGATTGCAAAAAGGCCCTTGGACCCCACGCAGGCCCTTGGACCCCACACAGGCCCTTGGACCCCACGCAGGCCCTTGGACCCCACACAGGCCCTTGGACCCCACGCAGGCCCTTGGACCCCACGCAGGCCCTTGGACCCCACACAGGCCCTTGGACCCCACGCAGGCCCTTGGACCCCACACAGGCCCTTGGACCCCACACAGGCCCTTGGACCCCACGCAGGCCCTTGGACCCCACGCAGGCCCTTGGACCCCACACAGGCCCTTGGACCCCACGCAGGCCCTTGGACCCCACGCAGGCCCTTGGACCCCACACAGGCCCTTGGACCCCACGCAGGCCCTTGGACCCCACGCAGGCCCTTGGACCCCACACAGGCCCTTGGACCCCACGCAGGCCCTTGGACCCCACACAGGCCCTTGGACCCCACACAGGCCCTTGGACCCCACGCAGGCCCTTGGACCCCACGCAGGCCCTTGGACCCCACGCAGGCCCTTGGACCCCACACAGGCCCTTGGACCCCACACAGGCCCTTGGACCCCACGCAGGCCCATCTCCTCAGATCACAGCTTCTAGTTCCGTTCGTATGAATGCACTTCACAGGCTGAATTTCATCTTAGACTTAGCTCTAGCACACACCTAGATATATCTAGATTCTAGAACAATCATGTCTAGTGTTTTCCATCTGTTATCGACGCATTTGCATATTCCTAATTCATATTTGTCTGTTTCATTATTTGGTAATTAAATCTTCATAACCCACATTTGGTAAAGTGTTCTTTCATTTCCAGAAAAGGGGCCAATGTCACCTTTACGTTCTCAAACCTTTAGATCAACGAGCAAATTAATTTCTAATTAATTAATACATTTAGATATTTGATTATAGTTGTTAAAATTGCAGATTTTTCGGCTGGTGCCCCATTCTCCTCTTAAAAATACCATTTAAACTTACACACACTTATGCAGTGTGTCATGTTTGAATTCTTGAACAATTCTTTCATCAATATCAACCTTGAATGCCCCGCCCCCTTCACAAGTGGGTGGACATTCATAACCTTACAGTACTTGTACTAGTATGTTGCCCTACATACTCTTCATCTGGTTCCAGAGACTAATTTCAGCACGTTCATGGTGACATTCCACTTGCCTGAGCTTTGAACAAGCAAAAACATAAAAGTCAAAGAAATGGATTTGAATTGCTAATTTGGCCAAAGAGCTGCACAATTATTTATCAAAACCGGAACATTTCATGCTTTAACAACCAAGTCTACGTTTGATCTCAAACCGGGCTTGAACGAGGATCAAAAAAGGACAATGTCTTGCTTATAATCCTGAACTTAAAGGGCATATGAAACTTCTCTGGTTGGGCCTTGCCCGCAATTTGCATTTGATTATAGATTTATAGATTTATATATTTGTAGCTTCACACAATATGTCGGTGTAATCCCTCATTCCCCAGGAGGGTTTCATTGTGGAAAAGGATTCAGCTGTGGTCATCTGGACACTGTTTTGAAATTCAAGACGTTTTGACTTTCATCTGACAGATTTTATGCTAATCTGAGCAGCGTAAACCCTGCCCACTGGGAGGAGTTACTTGATAAATGTCTTGTTAATCTATTTGTTTTCCCTTAAACAGATCATCTTTGTTACCATAACCCTAGGTACTCATCAGCGAGGGGAGCGGCTTAGTGTTTTCAGGGTAACAAAGAAGATCTATCTCAGGTGAAACTTCTAAGCATTGAACACAGTATATAAAGTAGTCACATGGCTTTGCCTCTGCTCCAAAACTCCAAAGTATGTTTTTTACTTTTACACAGAATTAGCTGTCGATCTCTGGATGGCTAAATCTCAATGAAAATGTGCTTAATTACTCAGCCCTAAAGTAAACCGCCTCCAAACTTGTGATTTTCTCCCGCTCACCTGCAGTGCCTCGCCTTAAATCCAAAAATTATGATTGATGAATAAGAAAAACAAAACCGTATTCATTTGTTTCGTCCACCTCACCCAGCTCAAGAACCACGTATATACATTTTGTTCCATTTTAAAGTAAATATATGTGATAATGATCCCTAAAATGGGATGCAACATCATTATTACCCATAAACCTGTCTGAAAACAACACAACATGCACTGAGTGAGAGCGGCTCGTTCTACCTCTATAGTTCACTCTCCATTTACCCGATGTCTGCCTAACGCTACGTGGGAATGAAAGTCAAATGAAATGAAGCCTGTTCCATTAGACTGTGTTTACTTGGCGACGTCTTGGTTACGGTTTCTTAAGTTTTAATGTGACTTTGCCGCCGTTCCCTGCTATGAAATAACATCTATTCTGTGCCTTCAGAGTGCATTAGCTTCACTTTGTCTTGCTTCGCCGTGACACTTGTCTAAGCTCCGTCTGAATGTCAGTCAAGGAGCGAGTGAGCGAGTGGTGTTTTTGCATTTGTTTGTGTCGATTTGAGATGGAGCCATTTGCATATTACACACTGCACGAATGTCTGTTTTAGGCGCTTGGCCGACTGCAGCTGCGAGAGTAGAGAGAGCCAGAGCAGAGAGGTGATGCCAGCACCTGTTTCGACTAAAGTAAATATAGATACCACATATACCACATATATTATACCTTGCCCATGTGATAATTTACAAAAAACAGGTGGTAAAAAGTTAAATGTGATCATTTGTCATAGTGTGCCTATATTGATTTAAATGGAGTTAAAATGAAGGCAAATTTATTGATACGTTATTGGTGAAGCATCAAAACTTTTTTTTAATAGGATATGTATCGGATTTACCAGATTTTTTAAAAGATGCTGTGTGTTTTTCCTGTCTTAAAAATGTGAAAAACGGAACTAGATCATTTTAAGCTGTTTGCAGTGGTCCAAAGTTATTCCTCACTTTCTCACTTTCACGAGTTTGGGATGAGTTTTGAAACGTACAGAGCCCAGAGAGAGTTTTGCCATTACGGTAAAGCTAGCAACTAGCATGCTAACAGCACATTTCCTGTTTTTTTTTTTTTTTAGAATAAACGATGCAGAACGCACTCAGTGGTCTCATTTTTCTCCTAAGAGTAGCTTTCACAACATCTGTACTGCAGCAAAACTAATTTTTCTCATCTATCTGGAAAAAAAAAACCAGCCTCTCTAACTTCTAATGACCAGGAAAGACCAAATTAGTTTTGAGGAAGGGGACCCTATCCATGGGGATAGAATGATGAGATTCGAACATCAATTTTAAACAAAACATTATATATTTTAAATTGGGAAAACTCCTCAAAATTATGCATGCAACAGGAAGCTGAAAGCAATGAATAGATGCTTACAGGCTGTGAAAAGAGAATACCTGGATCAGCATTGCCAGATCCTCAAAATCCTATTATCATACAGAGAGGCCAAAATTATAGTTCTTTGGACCAAATGATCGTACAACACTATAATATTCACAGCAATGCACTAAAATGTTTGCAATGTCTAAAGATCAACAAAATACTTGCTTAATACGTTTTTGACATCCATAAGCGTCGCCATACTCACACTCATGCACTCAGACAACTGGATTTTTCCAGTACATTTTCTATTTCTGCCGCGCTTTCGTTTACTTTTAACGTAGTTTTGGCTAACGTAGCTCTACGGATGTTTTGCACTTTTGCAGAAAACATGGCAGAGTTCCATAGTAACAGATGTTTTTCGACATTCCATCCGGAGCTTTATTTCCAGCCTTTCCAGAACATATTACCACCACACGTATGAGAATCACCAATCAAAAGCCAATTCCAAAAAAGAAAAAGAAATCTTTGACTTGCGGTGCTTTCATTACAACGGAAATCACTTAAATCCAATGTTCCCTTGAAGCTTTGCCATTTCCATTTTCGCTCTCATCTGTCACATTTCGAGTGGCCGCAGCTCTGCCGCATGATTTCTTATTAAGGACTTGGATCATTGTTGGAAGGCGTCTATGTGCTGCGGTGGCTGTTAGCTTTAGCCACCATCCCCAACTGTTCCGCTGGCAGCTCAGCTCGCTCACGGTGCCATACATTAGTGCCTTTGAGTTTGTGTTGTCGCGGCAGTTGTTTATCAGTGTGGCTTTGGCAGAGGAGATTGTGATGATGTAAATTTACTGTGACTAAACGGGATGAATTCTTGTGGTTTTATGGCACTACACGGTTTCGACTTGTACTTGAGTAATGTTGGGCTGAAAGAACGTCTTTATACCTTGATTTTCCACTAGTGCACATTCACACATGGATTTAATTTAATGTTTTACCATTTTTTAGTGTCTTGAGCAAATGTCTGAACCAAAAAACAGGCAAAACTATTATCAATGCAAAATTTAAAGAGCCAGATAGTAGCACGGACGTTATATATATAGTAGTAATTATTTTAGAACATTTGATATTGTTATAGTTTATGACAAAGTACAGGGAAAAAAGCATAGTAGGGCTCTTTTAGAATTCCTTTTGGTTAGCAGAAAGTGGTTGCTCAGAGTTTAAAAGACCAACTACTACAACTGGCTACTCAAACCTCCTTCCATTGTTCATCAGATCCCCTCCTCCTGCTTGACTGATATGCCTTGCAGTGCTGCCCTGTTGAGTGACTTGTTTGTCCAATGCTTGTTATAGCGATGTTAGCAGAGATGAAGGGAACGCGGTGGTGTACAAGCTGGGCCTTGACAACTGCTGCTACACCACATACTGACCAGAGTGAAGCTGAAGAGGTCAGACTTAGATTATTCGCCAAACACACTCTCTACTCGTAGGTCTCGACCCAAAAGTGAGTTATTCTGGAAGGGACGTGGCGTGGTTCCAAATGTACCATAGAGAAATGCTGTATAGACTTTAGACTTGGCGTGGATGTGGTTGGAGGTGCCCTTGGGTGCACATTGGCTGCCACACTTCTCTTGGTCAGTTCTAGGGAAAATGTGGCTACAGAAGTACATTTGTTGATCTTGACATGTTCAGCCTCCAACTGTTTTTGTTTCTCTTGCATCATTTAGCTTCTCTCCAACCAATAGTAACTCTTTCACGTACGTACCTCAAACTAGTGTGGAGCACCAACAGTATGCAATGGGGATTCAACCCACTGACCTTCAGCTTGGCAGACTATTGCTCTAATCACGAAGCCTCAATGGTCCGAAAAGTACTGCACGACCACCAAAATCACACTAAAACATGACTAATCGAGCAAGATCTGTGCTTGGGTGAGTGTTGAACAGGAAACCCTTCGGTAGACGAGTGAACACTTACCCATCGTGGCATTGTTGATCTCTGGATATCTCAGCTGCACCAAATTTGAGTCAAGGCCTGCATTTTAGAGCATAGTGGGATGAATCCGTCTCCTTCTTCCAAAAGATTAGAGTTTGAGCTGACATGTGTTACATTAGTGTCTTGCACCTTGCCTGGACAGAATGGAGCTGACTAAAAGCAATCTATTTTAATTGAGGCGACAGGCACAGGAAATAGAACGCATTGTACAAAAACATGAGTTCCTTTTTGTTCTTCTGAAGTGTACTTGAGCAGAATCCAACTAACCAGACTTACCAGACTTATTCATAGTGCGAGGAGAGGATGGAATGTTATTCAAATAAGCCTATACTTTATTATTCATGTAGGGAAATGTGTCTGTTATGGCTGTGCTCTGGGATACATATTGTATCGTGAGGTACCAGGCAATACCCAGCCCTAGTGTCTGTGTCATTTGATCCATCCGTCAGTACCGCTTGTTAGTGTTGCGCTGGTCAACCTAAAAAACTGTAGAACCTGCTGTCAACCAATGAGCGCTATAACCCTCCCCTAATACAGGTTCTACCGCTTTGTTCAAGCTAGGGCATGTGACTTTTGCATTTGCATTTGTTTAACTGCACAAAGAGGCCAGCTTCATCCTGAATAGATGTATGCCAAATTAAAAAAAAGTGCATGGTGTTCTGTAGCAGCCACGGTATAAAAGCAGTTTTAAATCTATGAAAACCGCAAACGAAGCATGTCAAAGATCATGGATCATCTGTCTGCTTTAGTCCCAAACGCTCCTAAAACCTTCTGCGCTCTTCCCTGTGAGCACGTTAGCAGTTTCAAATGGGCTCTGAACAGTTCATTTGGGTGATAACAGTCAAAAGATGCACCATTTTACCACATTTCAGAATAGATGGCCGCACATTCACAAGGCACTCGCAGATTTGACAACCAGCTGCAGTGTTGCAAAGAAAACCCTTACAGTCAAAAGCACAGCTAGATTTATAGCTTAGATTTGAACATTGTCAGAGAAGAGGCCTGTCTCACATCTTCAGGAAGACTGTTCCAGCCGGTCCATGTTTAGTCCTGACTCTGGGCACCAGCAGGAGGCCGGTCCATGTTTAGTCCTGACTCTGGCACCAGCAGGAGGCCGGTCCCTGAGGTCCTCAGAGTCCGAGATGGTTCATATGGTACTAACATGACCGAGATGTACTTTGGTGCTAGGCCATGGAGAGACTTGTACACAAGCAGAGCTGCTTTAAAGTCTATTCTCTGAGCCACAGAAGCCAGTGCAATACTGTACAATATTATCTCAGTTACTCAGAAGGGTACAGTATTATATAAGGGCCCCGTTATTGAGGTTATGCTTACAATAATTAGCATAATCGCAGTGTCATTTGTATTCACTTTTCAAGGATTCCTTTTGTGGAAGAGAAAAATTCAAGTTGTCTCAAGAACTACAATGTGAACAGCCTTGTGGAATAAATAGAAATATAACATCCAGACAAAATAAACTAAACAAATGTCTTGTCCTGCAAAGCACTTTGAAAAAGGTTCTACTACAAAACAAATAAATGCTGTTTGATACCGAAACAAGACATTGACAATATTGTGGAAATTTTGCTACCACAACATTGCGCTATTGCCAATACTGATGCTCTCAATGATCTTATTTAGATCCTAATACATTTTCTCCTCTATGCGAGTAACTCTCATAGCTCTCGAGTTAGATGTGACCACAGTATTCCAAAAACCCACACTTTACATCTTCATGCATTTCCCCTTCACCTTAACAGGTTTATTTTGGCAGCGCTGAGCGAGACGGCCTGTTTGAGCGACTACATATCGATTGTTGTGGGGAATTTGATGCTGTTCAGCTCGGCTCTCCACTCAGGACCGGCCCCCGGGGACTTTTAAATGGAAACACATTACTATGAATCACGCAGCGGGGAGCCTGGGTGATTGATAACATTGCTTACCATTTACTAGTCACTGTCTGGAGATAAGACCCTGAATTTATGGAGTATTGGAAATCCTTGCCGCTGCGACACCGGTATTACAGTGAGGAATGGCCCCCCGATGCTGTCACGAAGCAACGTGGCTAACAGCTTAAGTGGACGGAAAGAAGTACCTTTTTATTGTTTATTAAAAATCATATTTAAGCTTTTTTTTCAAAAGGTATAACTGTAAATGGAACAAGTGTTTTACGATGGGTCTCTAAGTAAGTGCTGTTCGCTAAAGCATTTGCCCACCTTAAAATGACGGTTGCAAATCAGCGTGAGGAAATGGGAGTGGGGTCTGGATCCAGAGGCCAAGTGCATTAGTGGGCTTCACACTGCATAACACGCTCAAGACGCTTTAAGGAGCATTTTAGGAGAGTTATGGTAAAAAGGGTGGCAGAAGATGCAAACTGAGGTACAACATCAATTCAGCTTATTTTGAGGTTTATACATGACATAAAGAGTCTAACCACTGCATGGGAGGGTTGAAGGTTTGATTCTCAGTTGGTTCACACTTTATGCTTTCTTTTCTATCTAAAGCCAGGCGTCCACTGAACACTGTTGTCCATTTGTGATGAAAGATTGAAGATCATGAGGAAGTCTTGAGTCGCAAAAGTTTAGTTCATCTTTCCAACAAAGACGGTCTTTATGTCAAGCCTGTCTGATATTTTGGAATCTTAGTCGCAGTAAACACAAACATGTGGCCATCAGTAAACACAAACATGTGACCAACAGTAAACACAAACATGTGACCAACAGTAAACACAAACATGTGAGCAACAGTAAACACAAACATGTGGCCATCAGTAAACACAAACATGTGGCCATCAGTAAACACAAACATGTGACCAGAGTAAACACAAACATGTGAGCAACAGTAAACACAAACATGTGACCAACAGTAAACACAAACATGTGACCAACAGTAAACACAAACATGTGACCAACAGTAAACACAAACATGTGGCCAACAGTAAACACAAACATGTGACCAACAGTAAACACAAACATGTAACCAACAGTAAACACAAACATGTGACCAACAGTAAACACAAACATGTGACCAACAGTAAACACAAACATGTAACCAACAGTAAACACAAACATGTGACCAACAGTAAACACAAACATGTGACCAACAGTAAACACAAACATGTGAGCAACAGTAAACACAAACATGTGACCAACAGTAAACACAAACATGTGAGCAACAGTAAACACAAACATGTGACCAACAGTAAACACAAACATGTGACCAACAGTAAACACAAACATGTGACCAACAATAAACACAAACATGTAACCAACAGTAAACACAAACATGTGACCATAAATAAACACAAACATGTGACCAACAGTAAACACAAACATGTGACCAACAGTAAACACAAACATGTAACCAACAGTAAACACAAACATGTGACCATAAATAAACACAAACATGTGACCAACAGTAAACACAAACATGTGACCAACAATAAACACAAACATGTGACCAACAGTAAACACAAACATGTGACCAACAGTAAACACAAACATGTGACCAACAATAAACACAAACATGTGACCAACAGTAAACACAAACATGTGACCAACAATAAACACAAACATGTGACCAACAGTAAACACAAACATGCGGCCTTCAGTAAACACAAACATGAGAGCAACAGTAAACACAAACATCTGTGTGTGTGTGTGTGTGTGTGTGTGTGTGATCTGCAATTTAAACCCCTCTTGTCTTATAGTTTAACGTCCATACATTTTAAAGTTTATCTGGTCAAAAATTAATAAGTCTGAGAGGACCTTTTCCACTCATAAGTGAAATCTAACCATCACAATTTTCTTTTTATTCATACAGTTATGTTGAATAGAACTATCATTCTTGAACACTTCAGATGTTACTTCAAAACAAATGCAGGGATTCATTGTTACATACAGTATTATAATATTCACATCACACACTCAGTTCTGCCTGTGACATAGAGGCTGTAGATTGTGGAGCATCTGGCTATTGAAAACATAAACAAAAGGGATTATAGCACAGAAATGGCACTGAACATAAATGGATTTAAGGAAATATCTTATATTGGATTGCTTTCTTTAGATTTTAGTTTTAATTGAATTGAATTGCGTGTTTATGTATTGTGTGTTTATGAATATGTTATCAATGCACATCTATATAAGTACATATATGCATATATATGTTTTTTTAAGAGGTGGAGGCTATAATATAATCCCTTTTGTTTAGTTTTTTGCCTCTCCCTACACCTACTTTTCCATTGTATTCTTTTTCTGCTACATGTTATCTATGTGTGAATGTAATAAACATAACAGTCATCATACACGTATTAAATCTTCCGTAACCTGACAACACAGCCAGGTCAAAACATGTTGGCGTTCAAATAAAATGAAAACAAATTCGGATCTCTAGAGTTTACCTTGATCTGTCGAGCCTTTCTAGGAACAATCTTCTTCCGACAATGACTTATGTTTGCCCTGTTTTGACTGTCACAAAGAGAGGAGCGAGCCAACCGAGCAAGGCCTTCATATTTTTGAAAAGCAGAAACATTACTTGCAACAAATCATCCTTATCCATCACGTTTGTATTGACCCAAACCGAGCTTTTAAAGGAATGATATGAATTTGAACAAAACCTCCTTTTAAAATGTTTAGAGCAAACATAACTTGTCACCTCTGATTTATAACGTTTAGTGCTTCACCTGTTGTTTCTGCAAATCAAATCAAATCAAATCAATTTATTTTTGTAAGGCCCAAAATCACAACAACAGTTGCCTCTGAGGGCCACAGGGAGAAATGAATCAACAATGTCTGTGGTGGCGATGAAGTCAGACAATGTCTGTGGTGGCGAGGGACGATGTCCCAGGGTCCTCTGTCCTTAGACTCTCCTTCTCGGCCAGGAAAAACTACAAAAAAAAAACCTCTTTGGGAAAAAAACGTAGAAACCTGGAGGAGTTCCAGTGAAGGAGAGATCCGACTCTCACAGACGGACAGACGGACACAAGGAGACTGGAGCTGGACCCACTCTTCAGGCAGAAGCTTCTGCAGACCACATGCTGTTTCTCATCATCATTTGTGTGATGTATTTATATTTGCCCAGTTTCAAACACATTTTATGTGTACATAAGATTCAATGTTTCTTGAGCTCAGGAGCTCATTCCTTGCTAACGGCATATTTCTTGCTTTGTGGAGAATATAACGTTCTGTAATAAGATGCAGACAGTACACAGCATTCTCATTTTTACGCAAAGCACTGCTATCAGTTGTATCTGCACTGGAGCAAGATACGTTACATTTAATCCTCAATCTCACCCTTTCGAACTTTAGCTATCCCACACTTAAGCTTCTTTGGGATGGACCTGACCCATTTTACGAGCTGGAGTGTATGTCAGCTTGTAGGGATATCATAATATATATAGAAATGTATTTATAAAAAAACTCCTCCTCTACCAGAGGCCAGGGAGCTTGAGGGTTGTTCAGTACATTTGCTGTTCCTGCTGTTCCTGCACTGCAGCTGTAGCCACACCTCCAGTTTGCTCCATGAGGCACCACTTCCGCCTTCACCTTCCACGCCTTCTCCAGCTCCTCTCTGATCCCTTAGTATTTCTCCAGTTTCTCGTTCGCTTGTAAGCTTTGGTTGTGTGTTTCGAAGTATCTATGCATCCCACATTCTCTGACTAGGATTACTGGAGTAGTAGCATTCCAACAGAGCTCGCCCATTTCCCCCCTTAGTGTTCCAGTAGCCCATTTGTCATCAGGTGCTCTGGTTCCCTAGTACCTGATGCAGACCATCTTTGGCCGTGTGACATCTGAGCCGGGATCTCGTGTTTCATTGTCAATCATCATTGTATGAGGTGGGCAGTAGCGCTAAGGGTTGATTATATTGTGTATACTACTCTCCTAACGTGGGACGGTCCAAAGTTGTAGCACAGGTCTCTCAAATGTGGAAGACATCTCTCAAATTCAGAACAAAATGCTTCACTTAATTTACCTTGGATTTATAGAGTTTAGCACTTTGCTTTTTGACTTGTTTAGACACAAACGGGCCATGCATTCCTCTGATTGGATAACCTGCCTGTCAATCACATCAGGAAGGATGGATATTATTCCTTCTTTGTAAAGTAATAGCAAAGCGTGTGGTTTTGGCTGGTCAAGCAAGACTTTTTCCACTGTATGACGTTATCTCCAAAGAGACAATCAGGTGGTGCTCCAGGCCAGGTTACAACTCAGGTTTGTGAAAAGACAATGTTTTTTCATGGACTTTTGAGCAATACAACATCCATAACAAAATAAATCCTGTAGAAATACAATTAGCCCCTACTGTGATACATTTCTGGGCAAATCGGTAGCATTTCCACAGAGACAAGCAGGTTAAGATTTACCCCATAGGGAAATGTGTCCTCTGCATTTGACCCATCCTTCAATGCCACTAGGGCGACCTGTCAGGACCCATCTCCAGATCTTTGTGCTCGGCTTGGTCAAGACTACTGTTGCTGGAGGATGAAGGATCCCTATTGGGCATGTTTTGGGTGGATGGGAGAAACCGGAGCACCAGGTAGAAACCCACCCAGACACGAGGAGAAACATGCTAACCCACACAGAACTCTGCCAGCGGGCCAGTGCCACTTTCCTACGCATGTTTAAACTAAAAAAACCTCCACATTGTTTCCTGTCTGTAAATGTGGAAAAAAAAAATAAGTAAACAGTAAAAAAAAATTTGAATGATGAATGCCACGGGTAAAAGTCAACTCAAATCACATATTGCCACATCTGTTTACAAGTTTATGCTGTATAAGAAACTTGAGGTTTTTATTTTGTTTTTGACAAACATCAAGTCCAATATGTATTGTCTTTTCGCTGATTGTTTTCTTCAACTCCTAATGTCTGACTCTAGCAGTTAATTGCTCAATTTCAGCTTGTCAATATTTCTGTCTGCGCTTTCACTCGAGCTTTGGGACTTTTGAGAACATCCAATAAAATAGGTGTTCTTCCCTGGTTTCCTAACATCCCAAAAAATCTTTCGAGAACCTACAATGCAAACTCCATAAATAGAGTTTTTTGACCTTTGAACTAACTATCAATGTGGTTTTCTGACCAAAAACATACCTGGAGTTCTAAATTGGTACTTGTGTTAGGGTCACCCAAGGCCGGGCCTAAAAGGACAATATGCTAATAGTTTAGCCTGAAGCTATGGTGTAAAACAACCTTGTAAACTGCAAACACAAATATTAACACACTTCATTTTTTTTAACTAGTGGGTTGTAGACATTTTATTCCGGCTCCGCAAGTCCCTGAATGAAATCTAAGGTTTAGTACGGATTCTTAGGACAAAAGAGGTTGGGGACCACTCTGCGTCTGCACATCCTAATCCATGAAGCTCCTCTGGGTTTTAAAAGTCCATGGTCCAACTACCTCCTTTTTCAATGGGTCTACAGATGCTGATCCCGCCTACTTGCTGCCATTTCTTGTGTGTTTCATCATTGCATTTCAAAACATACAAAAATAATTATAATTTTTTAAAAAGAACACTCTCAACTCACAGCAAGGAGGTGGCAGGTTTGACTCCCAGGCCTTTCTGTATGGAGTTTGCATGTTTCTCTTCCCCCCCCCAAAAAAATAAAAAAATAAACATGCACCAGGTTAAATCCTCCAGCGAAGGTCCCTGAGGGTGCACTGCAGATACCACTGCTACTGACAGGTTGCCCCAGTGGCATTGATGAATAGGTCAAATGCAGAGGACAAATTGCTCTACAGGGACAATAAAGTTAATAATCTAACATGATTTACGGACTGCAGGATTGTCTCTCTAAAGAGCTCTGGATTTGGTCGTCACATCTCAGAGAATTATCAGCCTTATGTTAAACTAATGGACATTTTATGATGCTTTTTCATAAATTTAGCATTCATTCAAAAGTATTCTGACACTATAGTGTGATAAATATATTTAACATGAATAACCTTTTTATTTCAGGAAATACTACAGGAAATTCAAGGTTATATGATGTACAAAATATGATGAAAATCCCCCAAAATGCATAATATGAGTCACACAGGCTCCTCTATTCATAGATTCCTGCTTATTGTTCCAAAGATATAATATATTCTTTCAAAATGTTAATTGCTGTGTCACGGTTCTACATTTTTCATCACTCTGAAACCAAAAGATGCCTACAGGAGATACATTTTTTGGAGATACAGTAATTAAGAGCAAATATATGGACAATATGTCAAGTCGCAGTACTTTTCACTAACACGAAATCAATCATTTTTTAATAGTCAAAGTGCATTTGATTCTCATCTAAACGCTGTCTGTGCAGTGCGATTCTGGAGATTTGCTAATAGGAAAATTATGAAATTATATATTATGCATGCAGGACTTGTAAGTGTAATTGTGTTTATGCAAATAGGTTTAAAATTTGCATTAGCAGTGTTTTAATCATAGAGGTGTCAGATTTGAAAAGAAACAGTGACAGTTTGAGTCATCAGAGCAGTGTCAGTCTAAAACAGGTGAACTGAGGAGAATGACGAGAAATAAGGACGTTGTCTTTATCGTTCATGGACTTGTGAGTGTGAGTTTAAACCGGATGCCCTGACGACTGTGACCGTTAGAGGTGGGTCAAAGTTTTAGTTCAACCCTTTCTTAAGATTTAAGACACTCAATTATTCACTTTATTAGAAATGTTGCATATAAATATGAACACAATTTGAATAGACATAATAAAGCATGATGATTCATAATTGTGAGGCCTAGTAGCTATTTAATTTCTGCCCTAATCCTAAACCGCAAATTAAGTTGTTACTATGCCAGAATAATGCTTAATAAACAATTCTTAATAAACTTTTGTTCTTTATTAATTGAGTCCATGTTAATGCTTTATCAAGGCTTATTCAAGTGTAGTTATTATAAAATGGTGACGAATAAACAAGAAATGCTAGGCTAGATAAAATAACTAATATGAAATGATCAATTAGCTCAGATTACCGCAGACTGTTATCATGTCCTTGGGCAAGACACTTCCCACACCTAATCTTGAATGTGATAGTCAAACTATTATGTATTGCACATTGAGAATTTTTAAAAATACATTTCAACCAAATAAAGTGACTGAAGGATAACTATAGCATATCTACCAATAAGCGCAATAATGATGATTTTTTTTTTGCAAATTGTATTTGATAATGTATAATAACTACACTTATTCCTGCTTTAGTAATGCATGAACTTAGCTCCTTAGTAACTACGTAACTAATACTCTAACTCTTAACCCTAACTCTTTACCTTAATTAAGTAGTTTCTAAGCCTGAATCATGCTTAATAAACTGTTTGTTCATAATTAATTAAGTCTTTGTTCATGCTTTGTTAATGCAAATCAAGGTCTAGTTATTATGAAGTAGTAACAATAATTCCACCATCCATCTTCTTCCGCTTATCCGGGGCCGGGTCGCGGAGGCAGCAGTCTAACCAGGGACTCCCAGACCTCCTCTCTCCCCAGACACTTCATCCAACTCCTCCAGGGGGATCTCGAGGTGTCCTGGGTCTTCCACGGGGCCTCTTCACGGTCAATAATTCTACCATTTGTGATAAAAAAAGTTGTTTTGCCGAGTTGTCTGAACAGGGAGGCCCAGACTTCCCTTTGCTTTCCGACCCAGTCTTCAACAGTGCAATACAGCCACCCCGAGATACTTGACCCTCTTCACCAACAGGAGAGGGCAGACTACCCCTTTCACCTGGAGAGGGAAAGCTACCTTTTTCAGATCGAGAACCTTGGATTTGTCGGAGCCATCCAAGCTTTCCAACCCAAACCCAAAATACTATTAAGATTATTTTAATAGTTACAATTAGTCCAATTAATTGTTGTAGCCCTAGCAGAGAGTAAACAACGACAAAAATGTGCATTGAAACACATTTTACTTCTATAGGAGTGCAAGAAGACACGCAGGTATGTAAGTTTGAGTACTTTTGTGCTCCTGTGCCTTGGGTAACGTTGGAGTGCAGGCCATGACTTCTCTAATTTACCCTCGAGTTGAGCACGCTGACCCACTAACTTCTGCACAACCTTTAAGATGTTAAAAATCACTTTGACCTGTCTTTCACCGCACACGCAACACACTCCTCCACCTCCCTCAGCTACACACGGCGCCGCTTTATGTGTCGCGGGCCCATTACGACACGCAACTTAATTCTCCCTGACACAAAACCAATGGAGAGACGATTGTTTCCAGGTCCTCCTCCTCCTCTGCCTTCCACTCCATTGTGATTGCGACGCGGGGGCCGTGCGTTAGATAGAGTCTACGCTACCGAAGGGGAGACGGCTGTCAGACCCCCGAGAACATGCTAGGGACAGGCTATCACTCCTGTTCCCTCGGAGACTTATTACCCAGGCGCAGGGGCCCGAACTGGTAATTAATTTGGAGAGCGGCGGTATTGGTTTTGATGCAGCGGAGGATGGCAGAGTTGAGCCAGTGTGAAAGAGGAAGACAGAAGATAGAACGAGATTGACGCCGGCGTATTAGCTTTGTCGTGCGGGATCCGGCAGAAAGAATGCCCGCGGCGATGCATATTTATGTTGTCTCCGGGACCCGGCCTTCGCTGCTGCTGCGTGTGTCATTCAAGACGGAGCGTTCTGTTTTTTATGAGTTATTAATATTGCGGCAGGAATACAAGACGGTGTTAGGTTTAAGGTCTGTCAGTAGAGGTAGGAGAGGTCGGGTGGAAGCAAATGTATTGAGATAGCAAAGAAAGGAAGTAGTTTTGCTTCAGTCTTGCGATCGTTTAATGTTAATGTTTGGTGTTACATGCTTTCGATTCGTAGGTTTTATTATCACATGTGTCCCTAATCAACTTAAAGGACATGTACTACATATATTATGCAAACACCTGGAGTTGTATTTATCTTGTTTGTAAAGGTGTAAAATAGCTGAGTATAACCACACAAATATGTCAAAAGTATGATGTTTTGAGGATTTGACAAATTATTTAAATTTCAGCAAGATTATTGAATAAAATTAAGATAAGATAAGATATTCCTTTATTGTCCCACATGGGGAAATTTCATTGGTGCAACGCAGGAAGATACAGAGGTAGATACAGAAGAACAGAAAATTGCCTTGACGGTTTATCAAGAATCAGCACTTCCAGCAACTATTTGTTGTTAAACTTTTCAGATAGTGAGAATTAAGTACAGTGAAATTATTGTTGACCTCCTAATCCCCCAAATTAATATTTTGGGTTCATTGCAATCATCTCTGACATAACTGCAGGCGTTGCGCTCAAGCCCCCGGAAGCCAAGATGGCCGCCATTGAAACCTATGGAGCTGCTCATTGGCGCATGGTTCCAAAAAAGTTTTTTAGTTCCGCATTACTTCCTGAACAGTGGTATATCTCCTCCCACTTTTGTGACGTCATCGCCGTGAGGCTTTGGCGTCGGGAGCGCGCACGTCACAGCAGCGTGACAGACTGAGAACAGTCAACACGGACTTTTGGAATAATTCGGCTTGAAATAGTCTGTTTACGTAACGTATAATGATGGATTGTTATATCCATCTATAAATATACATGTATCATGTTGTAAAGCTCTGATATTTAAGAGAATTATAAAGAAGTGTTAAGATAAAAAGTCTGGTTTAATGACAATGAATTACATTTAGAGGTGGAATAACGTCCTCATCATTTTCTGTAGTTTTTGGTTTGGGTATTTATTTTGTTATTAACTTTTCAGTTATTTATTTACATAGTATAATTTGGCCAATATGCATTTTTTTAATCAGATGAGAAGAAATATAAAATATAATCATCGATTCTGTTACATAATTGAGTTAAGCAGTATTTAATTATATTCAGTTTCCTTTTGTGTCGTTTTTGTATCATGTCAATCTTTAATAAATACAAAACACATTTGTTTATTAATGTATTTAATACGAATAATGAACATGAATGAACTTGTTCAATAAATGCAAATCTGATTATATTTTTCCCCATGTGGGACAATAAAGGAATATCTTAAATGATAAATTGATTTTAGCCAGTTTTAGTTGAGTTTTAAAGCTACAATGAGTTTTAAAGCTACAATGTGGGAGTCCCTTATTAAGGAGTTTTGGAGTCTGTGTACTGTTCATTATTATTATCATCATTAATAGAATCAGAAAATGTATTGCCATTGTCAAAGAACAGAATTCACAAACAGTGGAACTTGCTTTGGTGATTCAGTGCAACATAAAAATATTAACAATGATAAAACAACCTGTATAAGTCAAATAGAACAAACTGAATAAAATAAGATATTCTTTTATTGTCCACACATGAGGAAATGTCGTTGTTGCAACACAGTAGATACAGAGGAAAAGGACAGAAAACTTATAGGAAGTTTAAAAAACACTCTTAATAGATCGATCTTAATAGAAGAACTCTTATAAACAAAAACTCCTATAGACAGAACCTCTCATACCTTAATAAGGAATGGAGGGGGGAAATAAAGATAAAATAAAAACAGCGTAAGACAAAATAATACTAATAATAATGGTAAAATAAACACTCTTTTTACATCAGTTATATGCACATGAATGTGACATTATTGCGTTAAATACTGAATATCTCAGTATTTAACAAGACTTTGTTTCCATGGCTACGCAGTCTTCTGTACTTCAGTAATTGCACCGTTCAGCTCCATCGTATGACTGAGACAAACAGAACATGTCACAGCTTTAGATTATACAAGTCATAGAACATACACTTCATATGTTTAGATTATACAAGTCATATAACACACACTTCATATGTATTAGATTTATAAAAGTCATAGAACATACACTTCACATGTTTGTCCTGAAGCTGCTTCACAGACACATGTGACACAGGAGTGTCTCTTTTGAAGAACAATTATCATTTAGTTTTTTTGGTCATAACAAAACAGACATTTTATAAATTCAAAGTACTGATTCTACACTGTTTACTTTTAGTCGAGGCACAAGTTATTATTAAAATACCTTTTGCTTTGGAGTCGTCAGGAGTTTACTTGAGATGACTCTGTGTCTGCAGTGATTAGGTCTGCAGTGACCTGTAGTGACCTGCAGTGACCTGCAGTGACCTGTAGTGACCTGTAGTGACCTGCAGTGACCTGTAGTGACCTGTAGTGACCTGCAGTGACCTGTAGTGACCTGTAGTGACCTGCAGTGACCTGTAGTGACCTGTAGAGCTCTGGTCAGCACAGACAGACTAAACTCACTGGTCAGCACTCTGAAGATGAGAAAGATTCTCATTAGAACATTGATATATTCTGCACATTTAACAGAGAAAAGCTGGAATATGTTATTGACAGATTTACATTTCGCTCTGTAACACAAAAGTTCCTCTTTTCACATTAATTTTTAAAGCTAGAACCAAAAGTAATTTATTTATGAATAAGTTTAAACCTTAGAAGTTAGAACATAACTGACATGTTTGCTAAATCTCTACATATTCCATGGAAGTAAATCCATGACATTCCTATAGAAAACAAGCATGTGCTTTGCTGTTTAAACACTTCATTATGAAATATGTAATAAAACCTCAAATGTCGTCTCAGCCCCTGTAAGTACAGCACTGTCACTTTTAAACACCTTTACATTTATATATGTAAGATATGACCCATTATAGCAGGTTATATTTGAATTATTGGTTGTTTTTTTATAGCACATAATACAAACATCACTTTATTTCCCTTCTTTCTCTAGTTTTCCTTGATCTATGCATAACCTCTTGTCTCTTAGAACATTTAGTAAGAGAAATAATTAGTTATTTATTTGCAGAAGCACGAGCCATCACGACGTGTTGTTGCATCTTTGTGTAGCTAAACTTTAGCTTACGTTAGCTCGTGTTAGCTCGTGTTAACTCGTGTTACCTTGTGTTAGCTCGTGTTAACTCGTGTTAACTGTGTAATCGTTGTTTTACACTTCATATGGAACGATGTGTGAAACGTGAGGAATGACATACAAACACAACTTACGTGTATCGTTGGTCTCGTCTCGTCACTTTCTTCTGCTTGTGTTTAGTTTCCGTCACATGTTCTCCCGAGGCTCGTTCATGAGGGTCAAGTGCGCGCTCGGTGCGCGTACACCGTTCACCGGGAGGTTAAAAATGTATTTTTTAAGTATTTTAGAAACAGTTGAAGAGTGAAATTCCTTCTATTTTATTTTTAGACTAAAAACAATTTAGCATGTTTGGTAATTTTAGAGGCCGAACTCCTGAAATGGTCCGACCAAAAGGCTGCATTCTGCGAAGTGGCCACTACTCAATTTGGAGCCAGAGGCAGAGGGGGCGTACCCTATCCAGATAATATAATAGATCCATGGTTGCGCTGCTCTGGGTCAGACCACATACACAGAAGAATTAAAATGTGTTTAATCTTCTTTTATTTCTTAATTGTTAGTATTTGTTAGAATATTAACATGTGAAGGCTTTTTTGAAAGCCATTTTACCATCCTTCCTGACAAAGAGTGTAAAAAAGCAGCTGCCATGATATGAAAAATACATACAGTTCCACCCGATTATTTTGATCAGTCAACTGTCTATCATATCCTGAAATACAAAATCAGCATAAAATTAAATGGCATGAAGTTTATTTTAAACCATGCGTGAAGCCGTTAGGCCATGTTCCTATCCCAATACTCGCACTTGTGCACTTCAGGTGCACGTTCATGATAAAGACCTGAAGGGCAAAAGGTTGTCCCACTTCCTTTTACACGCACGTCGTCCAGAGGAGGTGTGGTCTGCCCAAAGAATTCACAAGACTATTTTTCCCAAACACTGCAGTGGTCTAGAGTGTTTTTCAGATAATAAGTTCTTGTGTAAATCTGCGTTCACCAAATACGCAGCGCAGTGCAACAAGTTGGTGTAACAGTCTGCAAATAACCCTCATAATATGTGCCTTGCAGGTGAACAGCCGGCATTAGAATGTTTGGATCTGCACTTCACCAGACACTTCTCTCCCCACTCTCAACAAGTGTGGAGTAAAGCAGACCAGACAGGCAAGTATCATCCCCACAATGCATGCAAACAGTGCAAACAGTGGAAAAGAGTAATGCCCTAACAGTTAAAATGATAATATTTTAAATAAATATGCACAATGTTAATGTAACAACAATCTGAAAAGGTTGAGCATTGTTCTTATTTTTTTGGACTAGGTTTATTGATGGCGTGCATGTGAATGTAGCATGTGAGCATGTGAATGTAGCAGTGAAGTGCAGCTCTTGGCGACCTACCTACCTATTGGCGATATTATGGTGGCAACATTGCCACAATATCATTGTGGTCTCATTTCAATAGCGTGTATTTGTGTGAAAAAATAATAATTTTGCTTCGGTGGAAAAACTAAAGTGACTATAAACACCATGATCGCGTGGCTCTTTGAGCCAGACAGATCTCACCTACACAATTCCACACTTGTGTTAACACGATAACAACACAATGGAAAGCAGATGAGGGAGAACAAAGAATAGCTAAAGAAGAAACCCCAGCACAGACTGTGCATGCACCGGGTGCTTTTAAGTCTGAAATGAAATCATTTTGATTTTGCCAAGAAAACAAGAGCTAAAAGAGAAAAGGAAACCAACAAACAACAATGGGCAGTAGCTGGTCTGACATAGTACACCTCAGGAAATACTACAAGCTACAAGGACCCGCTTGACTAAGTGACACTCACAGAAGTTCCAGGAATTCATCAGAAATGAAGTCGTCCTCTAAGCTTCAGAACAACAGCACGAGAGACAGATCTGCAGAATATTGAGTGATCCACATGTTTTCTAATGTTGACAAGACACAAATATCAACTTAACTTCATAGTTGTCATCAGTTCTTCTCATGTTTATTTTTAGGTAGGTCAAGTCCAGTTGACAAGTTAAATTGCAAAACAAGGTGCTAAAACTGCAGTTCAATTAAAAACATAGTTCCGTTTTATTCCACCAGGCTGATCACATTATAGTTCTTGTTGTTTTTTTGTTGCTGTTGTTGTGTTACTTTTAATTGTGGTTGACAGCCAACTGAAAAGGTGCATTTACCGACACCTACTGTAGTTTTACGTCTTCAAAGTATGTGTTTTACGCTATTTAAAAAAGAGGGGGGAAAAGGCGAGAGAGAAAGAGAGAGATTGTAGTTCTTTGATGTTGCACTTTAGAGAAGGAATCACTGAACAATGACTATGGCAATTATGCTTATTATTGTCACCATCGCGTCAACACCGTGTGCCTCTCTATTATAACGTGAGCCTTCCCACGATATTGCAATAAATATTGTACTGTTACATCCCTACAAGTCGACAAAGAATCAAACTCGGGACTGTCTTGCTGTGAGACTAAAGTGCTATCCACATGCTATCACATCGGTCAAGGGCCCTCACCCTTCTCCTCAGAGTATGTGACTGTCTATTTTCCAGAATACAAAGGGCATCAGCATCTTTCTCCGCGTTCCGTTTGAACTCCTGAACTCAGCCGACCTGATTTGGCTGACATTTTACAGACTCCAGCCATTCTTACTTCCCTTTCTTTTAGACCCTTTTTGAATTCCACAAATTCTCCATCTCCCCCTCGATATATGCGGCTACTCTGTCTCCTTTCGTTTCCTTTATATATTGTGCATCAGACGCCCGGCCCTTGGTAGCGGTAAAAACTAGGTCCTGGGCTTCAAATAGCAGTTCGGTGCAGCGTCCCAAGGGTGCCCAGCCTGCGCGGAAAGGCCAAGAGGAACACTCCGCACACATCCACATTGCCTCTGTGGAGAGTGAAAGATACAGGCTACCGGAGGGTTTGATGGAGATTAATATTTGTCATTCCGTGGCCGCAGACAAAGCCCTGTGGGTACGAGGTTTGAATTCAGTTTTTCTTTTTGGAGATATCACCTGTGTTATCAGAAGGGGACGGTTGGGACTGAACAGGAGCATTGGAAAAAAACATTATTTTCATTCAGTTGTTGGAGCTCAGTGACCTTCAAAAGTAGTTGTCTGGTAGCGGATCTGCCTCTTGCTTGTCTCCATGGAGATGTCATTGCCTAAAATATCCCAATGTATGGCAATTAACTTATCTTTCTCTATGGAGACCAGTTGGTGATGGCGCCAAGTAAAGTTACAGGTCAAGTCAGGAAGTAAGCATGTTTTTCAAGGTGTTTTGTGGCAATAAAACACACATCAAAAACATAGCTTCATGCATGCTTATTTGATCAATCCTTTTCTGAACCTTACATAAACACTTGGTTTCAAATTTCCCGAATTTGGTAGAAATCCAGAGGTCTCCTGTGCTGTTTTCAAGTCCATAAATCCTCACCAGACTCGATCTGAGCATTTTCTGCCTCCAATCACGGTCATTACAACGGCCTGTTTGCATTAGCATGTCGTGGGAAAGCTAGCTTATGTTTATCTCCCCATGCTAATTCCCTCTGTTGCCGGTACAAGAAGTACCGACACAACTCCTGATGACGGAATGCCTCTCAAATATAAAGTATGCCTTCATTAGATACATTATTTTAAGTTCTACAGCGAAGAGAAGTGCTCGGCGTACATCAGGTGATTGACCACAGTGTCTCGCTCAACACAACAGAGCTACATTCAACACGGCTCTGTTATGTTGATTATGTGCTATTGTTAGGGAGAAACTGTGATCAACAATATAAAGGCTACAGCAAGAGGGACTGTGAGCAGGGATTTGCAGACAGAGACAAAGCTGGAATGAAAATGTGGATTTGCGCTTTCGGTGATTGACCACTGTGTTTCCAGCCACACATCCAGTGCTACACCTCTTCAGCTGTTTAGACAGGTCGCTTAAACAGTATAAGAATGATACACTATCTGAAACAACAAGCTCCCTTGTCTCACACCGTTACTGACTTAAAGGTTTCAGACACACAGTTGTCCCTTTGACCCCAGTTCTCCCTCATTTCGGTTGCGAATCTTGCCTCTTGTCCCACTGTCTGACGGGAATCATTCAGCAGTTTATCGAAGAAACTCATTTAGTGCGGTCAGATCCACTGTCCCAGAGTGCTCCTGTCCCACCAGCTCCCACGGATGTATAATGTTGCTGTGTCCTGGCAAGACACTAAACCCACCTCTCCCCAGTGTCTGCGTACACTGGTGTGTGAATGAGGCTATATTGTCTGGTGGGCATACCAATAAGACAGACATCAAACTACATTATCTAGGCATTTTAGCTTGACTTAGCTTGTTAAATAATTCCCTGTGATCAAAAGCCATAGAGGGAAGACAATAGCTAGATTATAAAGCCATAAGTAAGTCTTGTTGTTGATGTGACTTGTAACTTGTCCACTCTAGTCGAGAAACCATCCAAATCGACACTAACATGTGCCAGTCTCTAAATGTCATTCTTACTTTGCTTTGTAGATTACAAACAGAGGCGTCCAGCAGCCCGCGTCTCTCACACAGTGAAACTGACATGTTTATTATCTCTGCTCATACTGTCACACTTTACATGACAAAAAGCTCATTTCCAAAGCAATAAACAGTGCGGAGAGTCAGCTGGTTGTCACTTCGGAACTCAATCCACTTTGTCATCGCGCAAACTGACACCGGGTTGTGTTTTTTCATGAAAAAAACTGCAGAGGAAGAGAAAGGAAAAGTGCTCAAGTGAAGGATATTCAATTTGACACAAAATGGCTCCAGCGTGGCTCTGTCATGTTGACTATGTGCTATTGTTAGTGGGAAAATGGGATCAACAAATAATAAAAGTTGCAGCAACAAGAGGGAGTGTGAGCAGGGATTTGCAGCCAGAGACTGCGTTCCTAGAATACATTTGGTGACTTAATTTGCGTTGTATTGTTCGAGCAACCATGGGATCCAATACTGCAGTTTGAAAAAGCCTTTAGGTGGCCTGACTCAGCAGTGGTAGTAGGACGGACATGTTTGGCCCCAAAATAAAAAGTTGTCAAGATCCAGCATTGCACACATGTCGTGAACGTGTTGTGAAGCACAATGGTAGTGTAGTGGTGGTCTAAATGGAGTGTAGTAGTGGTCTAAATGGAGTGTAGTGGTCTAAATGGAGTGTAGTAGTGGTCTAAATGGAGTGTAGTGGTCTAAATGGAGTGTAGTAGTGGTCTAAATGAAGTGTAGTGGTGGTCTAAATGGAGTGTAGTAGTGGTCGAAATGGAGTGTAGTGGTCTAAATGGAGTGTAGTGGTGGTCTAAATGGAGTGTAGTGGTGGTCCAAATGAAGTGTAGTAGTGGTCTAAATGGAGTGTAGTGGTCTAAATGGAGTGTAGTGGTGGTCTAAATGGAGTGTAGTGGTGGTCAAAATGGAGTGTAGTGGTGGTCCAAATGAAGTGTAGTAGTGGTCTAAATGGAGTGTAGTGGTCTAAATGGAGTGTAGTGGTGGTCTAAATGGAGTGTAGTAGTGGTCTAAATGGAGTGTAGTGGTCTAAATGGAGTGTAGTAGTGGTCTAAATGGAGTGTAGTGGTGGTCTAAATGGAGTGTAGTAGTGGTCGAAATGGGGTGTAGTGGTGGTCGAAATGGAGTGTAGTAGTGGTCTAAATGGAGTGTTGGAGTGTAGTAGTGGTCTAAATGGAGTGTAGTAGTGGTCTAAATGGAGTGTAGTGGTCTAAATGGAGTGTAGTGGTGGTCTAAATGGAGTGTAGTGGTGGTCCAAATGGAGTGTAGTGGTGGTCCAAATGAAGTGTAGTAGTGGTCTAAATGGAGTGTAGTGGTCTAAATGGAGTGTAGTGGTCTAAATGGAGTGTAGTGGTGGTCTAAATGGAGTGTAGTGGTGGTCCAAATGGAGTGTAGTGGTGGTCCAAATGAAGTGTAGTAGTGGTCTAAATGGAGTGTAGTGGTCTAAATGGAGTGTAGTGGTGGTCTAAATGGAGTGTAGTAGTGGTCTAAATGGAGTGTAGTGGTCTAAATGGAGTGTAGTAGTGGTCTAAATGGAGTGTAGTGGTGGTCTAAATGGAGTGTAGTAGTGGTCGAAATGGGGTGTAGTGGTGGTCGAAATGGAGTGTAGTAGTGGTCTAAATGGAGTGTTGGAGTGTAGTAGTGGTCTAAATGGAGTGTAGTAGTGGTCTAAATGGAGTGTAGTGGTCTAAATGGAGTGTAGTGGTGGTCTAAATGGAGTGTAGTGGTGGTCCAAATGGAGTGTAGTGGTGGTCCAAATGAAGTGTAGTAGTGGTCTAAATGGAGTGTAGTGGTCTAAATGGAGTGTAGTGGTCTAAATGGAGTGTAGTGGTGGTCTAAATGGAGTGTAGTGGTGGTCCAAATGGAGTGTAGTGGTGGTCCAAATGAAGTGTAGTAGTGGTCTAAATGGAGTGTAGTGGTGGTCTAAATGGAGTGTAGTAGTGGTCTAAATGGAGTGTAGTGGTCTAAATGGAGTGTAGTAGTGGTCTAAATGGAGTGTAGTGGTGGTCTAAATGGAGTGTAGTAGTGGTCGAAATGGGGTGTAGTGGTGGTCGAAATGGAGTGTAGTAGTGGTCTAAATGGAGTGTTGGAGTGTAGTAGTGGTCTAAATGGAGTGTAGTAGTGGTCTAAATGGAGTGTAGTGGTCTAAATGGAGTGTAGTGGTGGTCTAAATGGAGTGTAGTGGTGGTCCAAATGGAGTGTAGTGGTGGTCCAAATGAAGTGTAGTAGTGGTCTAAATGGAGTGTAGTGGTCTAAATGGAGTGTAGTGGTCTAAATGGAGTGTAGTGGTGGTCTAAATGGAGTGTAGTGGTGGTCCAAATGGAGTGTAGTGGTGGTCCAAATGAAGTGTAGTAGTGGTCTAAATGGAGTGTAGTGGTCTAAATGGAGTGTAGTGGTGGTCTAAATGGAGTGTAGTAGTGGTCTAAATGGAGTGTAGTGGTCTAAATGGAGTGTAGTAGTGGTCTAAATGGAGTGTAGTGGTGGTCTAAATGGAGTGTAGTAGTGGTCGAAATGGGGTGTAGTGGTGGTCGAAATGGAGTGTAGTAGTGGTCTAAATGGAGTGTTGGAGTGTAGTAGTGGTCTAAATGGAGTGTAGTAGTGGTCTAAATGGAGTGTAGTGGTCTAAATGGAGTGTAGTGGTGGTCTAAATGGAGTGTAGTGGTGGTCCAAATGGAGTGTAGTGGTGGTCCAAATGAAGTGTAGTAGTGGTCTAAATGGAGTGTAGTGGTCTAAATGGAGTGTAGTGGTCTAAATGGAGTGTAGTGGTGGTCTAAATGGAGTGTAGTGGTGGTCCAAATGGAGTGTAGTAGTGGTCTAAATGGAGTGTAGTGGTCTAAATGGAGTGTAGTGGTGGTCTAAATGGAGTGTAGTAGTGGTCTAAAAGGAGTGTAGTAGTGGTCTAAATGGAGTGTAGTGGTCTAAATGGAGTGTAGTGGTGGTCTAAATGGAGTGTAGTGGTGGTCTAAAAGGAGTGTAGTAGTGGTCTAAATGGAGTGTAGTAGTGGTCTAAATGGAGTGTAGTAGTGGTCTAAATGGAGTGTAGTAGGGGTCTAAATGGAGTGTAGTAGTGGTCTAAATGGAGTGTAGTAGGGGTCTAAATGGAGTGTAGTGGTCTAAATGGAGTGTAGTGGTCTAAATGGAGTGTAGTAGTGGTCTAAATGGAGTGTAGTGGTCTAAATGGAGTGTAGTAGTGGTCTAAATGGAGTGTAGTAGTGGTCTAAATGAAGTGTAGTAGTGGTCTAAATGGAGTGTAGTAGTAGTCTAAATGGAGTGTAGTAGTGGTCTAAATGGAGTGTAGTAGTGGTCTAAATGGAGTGTAGTAGGGGTCTAAATGGAGTGTAGTAGTGGTCTAAATGGAGTGTAGTAGTGGTCTAAATGGAGTGTAGTAGTGGTCTAAATGGAGTGTAGTAGGGGTCTAAATGGAGTGTAGTAGGGGTCTAAATGGAGTGTAATGTTGGACCAGGTTTTCATCATCAACTTAAAAAAAAATAAAATCAAAAATAAGTACGATTCTATTTTAAAAGCCACGGGGGCGGTACGAAATCGATACGACGATCGTGGCGACAAACAATTTGCTTCTTGCCGTTATCCCGGGAAGGGCTTCAAAGTGCGGGAGCAGATGGAGAATTCAATCAGCGCTGATCACACACCTTTTAACTCGCCGTGATGGCTCTCCTTATTTCGCGTCCGTCAGATTGTTTTAGCATCAGTGGCCAATCGAGCATCATCGGCCTCATTTTCAGCTCCATTGCACCGTTAGACGGGCTTCAGAGAGATGAGCAGGAATAAAGGGATTAAGGTGGAAAGTTAAGGCTGGTTGGATGTCAGTGCGGATGAGAAAGAAATATACAGTATGATACAAAGTGGATTTCTATGAGCTTTAAAATTAACAGTGTGTGAGTTTCTGGAGGTGGCACTTCACTTGCATGATTCTATGGACATAACCATACTTCAGAAAGTTCTCCATGGGCATAGATACTTTTTATGCCAACAAATCTGGAGATTGTTTTATTCCACTCATCAAAGCCGTTTGGGGATGGAAATTGGAAGCAAATCTGGGCAAAACATTAACTTCTTTCTTTATAGTAGAAAAAAGAGGAGTATAGTGTATTTCCAAGATTGTTGATAGTTCTTTATGGAGGACTGCGACTAAATATTTAAGAAATTCTGTTTTAATGGGTTTAAATGGGTAAAGACAGAGGGGATCACTAGTGAGAGATCATTTCAGTTTTTTTGTACATTCAGTTTTATCCAGACATTGGACTAATGTCATGAAAGAAATGCATCACATTAGGTATTGAAATGACTGGTTTGGTCATATAGTATGACATCATCTGCATAACAGGCAATTTTATGTTCTTTCCCATCAATTGAGACACCATACATTTTTACCGATATATACCGACGCAGCTTGTACACTCGGTCAAGTGACAGTGACTGTTGTAATTCTTGATGTTAGGCGGTTGTAAAGTGACCCAATACTTTTATTATGAAATCATCTATCATCTGTGGATCCGGATGCTCCTGAAGTGCCTGGAGGAACAGTCTCTACACCAGATGAACGGCTCTCCACCTGCAGAACGGTTCTTCATCTGCCTTGAAGAACTGGTTCTCCTACTGAGTGATTCCAGCTCCACAGTCCATCTGCAAATTGAAGCATGTCCGCCTGTCCGTCCGAGGGAGTCTGATCTCTCCTTCACTCTGGAACTCCTCAAGGTTTATACTTTATCCCAAAGCGGTTTCATTGTTTTTTTTCTTTCCGAGAAGGAGGGTCTAAGGGACAGGGGACTTTGGGACATTTCTCTAAGGACAGGGCATGCTGTGTGTCCTAAAATCTCAATAAAAAGCTTTCAACTGCAAGACTATTAACAGAAGCTAAAAGAAGAGAGCACATTACACATTACGCCGGTGCTTCAGTCTCTTCACTGGCTCCTGTCGAGTTTAGAATCAAATTTGAAATCCTCCAAAGAGGATCCTAACCCGCCAAAGAAAATAAAAAATGGAATGATAAGAAAGGTTACAAAAAATCTACAAAAAAATCTATAAAAATAGGTCAGAGCTTGAAAATGGTTGTTCAAGGTCAAATATAAAAAGGGTCAATAAAAGTGTATTACTGTCATTCTAAAGGGTTACGTACCATGCTTTTTCATATGCTACAATGTACAGGATGTTCTGTTCAGCTGCACAAGGCTTGAACTCTTTTAGACCCCACTGCCAATGTTCTCAGTCTATGTATGTACATATGAATAAATATAAATATACATACATAAGAGTAGAATCACATACAAAAAACATTGAAGGTTGCCAAATATAATATATATATATATATATATATATATATATATATATATATATATATATATATATATATATATATATATATATATATATATATATATACAGTAATATATTTATCTTGGGTTTTTTTTAACAAAGAAAGAAAGAAAAAATGCTTTCACGTGCGTTTTCTTACAATGCAATTTCACAAGAGAGCTGCAGGGGGAGCTCTATCTGCTTTAACCCAGTCCCTTTTGTCCATTCATGTGAGTTTACTGATAATTACGTTGGTCAAACATGTTATGGTTAAGTTTGAGGTACACTTCAATGCCCTCTTTCCCACATCCTTTCCACGCAGTTTAGCCACTAGCGCCGCCTGCTGTTGTAGAAAGGCATTGCGTCGTTGACAGATAACCGTCGCCGCAGTCAGAAAGCAGCTTTTACACTGGGGAAGACGTGGAAAGACGAGTGATGAAAGCCCTCAAACTCCCCAGGCTCATAGTGGCAGAAGAAGAGTTATAAAATGAGAATTGAGACATCTCCAAAGTTCTATTTACATTTCTCATCTTATCTGTCGGTGCCGTGTGCCCTCTGAGGAAACATTTTCTATCTAAAAGCTTGTGTGTGTGTTGTGTCGCTATGACGGGTGAACAGATGGCCTTTTGTAGCTTAGCCTGTTGCTCTTCTTTGCCCTCTTCTCTCTCTCTCTCTTCCGAATTTTTCTTTCTATCTCTTCGCCTGTTTCGTCTCCTTTTCCTCATTTGCCTCGGACTGTGTTTCTCTCCCTCTCCCTGTCCTCTTCTCTTCTACTCCCTGCAGTCTTTTCTGTCTCCCTTCATCTGATACTCTCCCTCACCCTTCTTTTCACTCTTTCTTTCCTTCCTTTTCTCTCTGCCCTCTCCCTTCGCTTTCTTTCCTTCTTCCTTTCCGCTGTCTCCTTGCCCTCTCTCTCCCTCTCTCTCCTGCCCCATCCCTTCCCCTTTTTGTCCCTATTCCCAGCCCTCTCCTTTCTCTCCATCTTCCCATCTTGTACGTTCTCTGCCCTCTTTAATACTCTTTTGTTTCTTCTTTCTCCCGTCCGCCCTCCTCTTTTTCTCTCCCCTGTTTCCTCTCTCCTCTCCCTGCCCTCTCCTCATTCTTCCCCCACTCTTTCTCATCTATCTCTCTTCATGTCTGCTCCCATACTCTCTTCTCAGCTCTCCCTGCTCTCATTCCCCCTCGCTACACCCTTTCTCTTCGTTCCTTTCTGCCCTCCCTCCCTTCACCTTCTTTCTTTACCTCTCTCTTTTCTCCTTGTTCTTTTTCTCCCTCTCTCTCCTCCTGTCTGCTCTCCTTGCCCTCTGCCCTTACTCTTTCTTTCCATCCCTCTCTCCTCTTGTCTGCTCTCCTTGCCTTTACACCTGTCTCCTTCCCTTGCTCTCCCTCTCCTTGCTCTCCCTCTCTTTCCCCTCCAGTCTGCTTTCCCTCCGCTCCACTCCTCCTTCCATCGCTCCTCTGCTCTTGTAATCCGTTAATGATGATTAGACGTGTCTGCTCGGTGCACCTCTGTGTCTCAGTCTCTCCAAATCTGCTCGGTTCTGTTCATCGAATACTGGACATACTGGATATTGACTGAAGCCTTTTGAAAGTTTTTTATTTATTCAATTTTATTACAGATAGAAGTTAACTGTAAAATGAAAGGGGATATGTTCTGGAAAGCCACATTTTAGGAGCATATTAACGGTTTTCCCTTCTCATTTACCCCCTCGAAGGAGAATTTTGAGTGATTCATGCATGTTTGACTGTGGTCTTTATTCTCCTACAATTGTGATGTAAGGCAGAGAATTGTCTTCGCCCACTGCTCTGTACTTATTCAGTGGTCCGATGTTTGTTTTGTTTTTTCTTAATTGCTTAATTGCTGCTCACTATTGTGGACTGGGTTGAGCATACATTTGTATTTGTTAGTTTTAGATATGGATAGATAAGGATTTTTTTGGCCCTTATGCTTTAATGGGCAGGAGAGCTAAGCGTGAAATGGGGAAGAGAGAAGACAGGAGCCACCGGGCAGCACACTTTTCAGAAATCATATTCCACCCCTAAATAACAGATATATTTACGGTATAACTACTCTCCTCACTGTATAATTAGCCTATTACGCACCAATATTGCCAACACTTGACAAGGATGCAAAGTAACTGTACTGTTGCTCTACGTCTCGTCCAATCAACCCCAAGCGCGACCACAGATTGTTTCATTCGAACTGATACCAAGTATGGGAAATACTGCAATATCGATCCCATACGATACCAGTAGTTTGGTCATAAAATGCATTGAAACTCGAGTATGAACATCATTATTTTGTCTAAGTCTGCTTGAAGTAATATGAACTAAAACCTAAATATAAAGAATGCCGTACATAAATATAAAGTATGTATAGTTGGTAAGTATCAATATTATAGTGTTAAGTCGATGTAATCCCTCATTTGTCCAGGAAAAAAGATTCAGTACACATTCGACTCTCATCTAAGTCATTACTTAGATACACGAGGCAACAGCTTTTGAAGAGTTTCAGATTAAAAAAACAAGAAACAAATATATTCCATTTATGTGTACATATAGGCACATTTGTGAAACATTTGTGTTTGATTTGGTTTTTTCCTCATTTCTTTTGAAAATGCCAGATTCGGTGCACAATTTTTGCTTTTCCAATCACATTACCTTCAAATTAAAAGACAGATCATACGTCCAGACGGATTTGTTTCCCCAAATACTTGGACCTTTGTACTTGAGTCGTATCATTTTGAAGCAACCACTTGGCTCCTCCACCACAGATCCTTGTGTAAAACGAATGCCAAAGCAGCTATAGAACTCCATGGACACACTATTGTTAATGCGTCTCTTCTGCCCTCACCAGCCGCCCATTCTATCATCCTCCTGGCCTCCCTCTGCAGCCCGGGAACAAAGGCTTCTGTACAATGGTGCTCGAGCTTCCTGTAGCTGCAGACTCAAAGCCCACAGCCCCGCTTCACCTCTACTCCACTATTGTGTCTGAGAAAACTCATAAGCCTTTTTTTTTCGTTCTTATTGTAGTCCTCCTTCACTGGCTCAAAATGCTCTGGTGAATGTGTGCTAACGGCTGCGGCTGTAAACCTGAAAGGAAAAGAACAGCAGTCAAGCGCTTCGCATAGTTTACATGGTACTTCAAAGTTTAGTCATTATCAAGCACAACAGGAAAAGGATTGTACTTCGGTCCATTTTATTTTTCGATATTTAAGAGGCAAAGCACATTTGCCTCTTGTTTTCTTTGGTCAATTTCCTCTATCGACATATTATATATATATCTTTTATGTGGAAATAACATGTGGTTTATTATTTAATTGAAGCCATTTGCATCCACAGACTTGTATGTGACATTGTAACTTAAACGTTTGTATTTTCCTCCCATAGAAAACGTTTAAACCAGCTCTTAAAGTACACCAAACTTTACAATCTTGGATATAACAAGATTTTGATGGATTGTATAGAAGGATTTATTGCTGTTTGTTGATCTAATTCTGTCTCATTTAAAGTTTTAACCCCAAAAGATGAAGCCAAATTTAAAATTGTATTTAAGTAAATGTCACTTTTTCCACATTTTCCTATTTTACGGTCTTATTCCAAAATTGATTAAATTCATTATTTGCCTACACTTTCTGCAAATATTACCCCATAATGACATATTGAAAGAAGGTTGTTTGAATTCTCTGCCAATGTATATAAAAAAAGAAAAAAGCTTTTGCTCAAACACCTATAGCACTAATTACAGCCTCAAATGTAAGTATAAATGTTACAAGCTTGGCACAGCTATTTATAGAAAGTTTCTCCCGTTCTTCTTTGCAGAACATCTCAAGCTGTACACGATGTGGAGGAGCAGCGACTCTACTCCAAGCTCCTCCTTTGTGACTTAGCTTCTCACCGCTGCTCAGACAACGAGACCTGTCGAGCGCCCGCCCCAGGTGCTCTTGCTCTGAGCCTTAGACGACACTTGTTGCAATTGTCCATGGATTGTGAGTCAACATTAGATTTCCGGAAGACTCTCGTGCTGTTTTTAAGCCTAAATCAAGATCATTGCAAAATCAGTTTCGTTCTGGGCTTGTCTGTGATCAAAACGCATCACAACAGTGCGCTTACATTATTAGCATGTTGACCTATGTTGCTTGATACCTACAGCGTTGTTTTTTCTCTGTCCATTACTTACTTCCTCAAACTCGAGATCACAACTTTTATTCCCTTCTATGTATTGCGAAAGCAGTTATTTGTAAATCTAATCTGTTGAATGAGAAGCATGTGGACACAGACAGTTGTTTCTCTGTGATGGTTCAACATAAGAGTGAGTGGGAAACATGTTCTTCAACTGCACGCTTCACGGTTCAGTACAGACCCTTTAACATGATGGATGCCTTGTTCCTTGTTGGACCTGTTCATCAGTTGTCATTTGAAAACTTACTGTTCTTTATACCTTGACTACATTGTAGCCCGCTTTGACCCGTGAGATGAGCGAAAGTGCTTTGTCGATCCGTGCCAAATTTGTCCGCCCCGCGCTGACTTCAGATGTACGTGATAATTAGAGTCTGTGGCATCCTGATGAGAGGAGTTTAATGCTTGTGTCAGGAGCGGAGGAGAGGTCGTAGTCTCCTGGATCTAACCTCGGAAAAAGCCATCATAAAGTCTAATTGGGTTGACTACAAGGCCGGTAATGAGTGTACTATTGACTCAAATATCCTCAAAGATTTTAAAAGTATGATTATTATGCGAATTTTTTTAGTTTTTAACCTTGTTATAATATTGTTGCCTGATCAAAAACAAACCTGGAGTTGTGTTTAGCTTCATCCACGCTTGTTGTATCAATCCTGTTCACGAGGATGTTTTCTCTGAGCACTAACAAAACACTACAGTTTAACATTTCACAGATTTTATGTGCCAAAAGGTTCATTTTTGTGAATCTTCTGTGCGGTTTTTCAGTACATAAATCCTCGCTAGTCTGAGCATTTGTGCTAAAATGCGTTTATGACAACTGAATGCTTATGTCAGCTTTGTTTATTTCCCCAGGTTAACTCCCTCTGCTGACAGTAGATGGAGTGCTAACACTAAATCCTTATGAGATAAGATAAGATAAGCCTTTATTTGTCCCACAACGGGGATGATGAGGGAACGCCATTGTGTGGTTTTCAGTTAAGTTATATATATATTCATATATTCCAAAAACATAAACCGGTATGTATATATTTCCAATAATTTGGACTTTAATGTTGCTTCTGTGCTTTTATTATTTTTAACGTCCTACTTCAAGTTTGTTTATGTGACGCGGATCAGGCAGAGCTCCGGCTTCTTCCTCATGTTTCCCTGTCATTCATTTGTCTAATATTGTAAGGCACAAGACACAAGAGGCATTAAAATCACAAAGACATTGCAGAATTGTCATTGAATTTAACAAGTTGTACACAGCGCCTCTACAGGTGAGGGGGAGAGGCGTCTTTCTGGCCATTTGTTTCGATTGATAAAAGTGTATTGTGAACACGAACCAGGCCAGCTCAGAGAGAGAGGCAGTGTTGGAGTCTGCGACCTATAAAATGTGTTCCAATGCAGTTTTTGCGTTTTGCGTTTGGCTTGGTGTCATCGTGCCACAAACCCAAAAGTACCTTCATATCATGTGCTAGCAAAAAACAAAACAAAATCAACGCTGCCTTGTTAGAAAATAAATACATAATAGAAAAAAATCACTATTCAATTATAGATTTTTTATGTTATCAGTCATTTGAGATTTCTTTTTCTATACATTGGGGAACTAATTCAGGCGTCAAAAAACTTTTTCAAACAATGACAGGGTAGTTTCTCCTGACAATTATGTCATGTTTTAAAACAAGTTTGCTCTGATCCCTAACTGGACCATGTCTGTCACTACTTGGAAAAGTGTGATTTTAACCACAGCACTAATGCTCTCTGCTGGCCTCATCTGTAGAGCCGTGTTCCAAGAGTTTAGTTGGCCTAGTCTGTGTTGGGTCTCTACACTGGGGCTGGCAGCTAGACCACAACCCATTAGCGATCATGATCGCCCTCTCCGTGCTAAGTACCACCACCATTCCATAAAAACTTTGGACTCAATGAGTTTGTTAAATTTGGACACCCACAGACATTGGAACGGAGTACTGTGTTCGGTTTATCTGCAGGTGTTATGTTTGTCTTTTGGCATAAACAAGCTGTGCAGAAGTATAGGACACCACCAGCCACCCAAATGATAAGGTCCTTAACGCACAACTTCTAATTTGATGGAATAATACATAAACATATGTTACTGGCATGTATGGCTAATGTTTTTATTGCTCGAAATGACCTTGAAAAACATGCATTCCTCTTGTTTTCCTGTCCATGCACTGGCTCTGAGCTTTGTCTGAATCTTCAGTCAGGTGGCACCACCAAGTCTTAATTCATCAAATATAAGGTTTGCAGTTTGTCGCAAAAGTAGGTTGGGCACCAATACTCGGTTCCTCTTTGGTACCGCCCGAAAAGATCTTGGATGTCTGGCTCTGTCTGGCTCTTTGGTAAATATAAGTGTTGAAGAGACAGAGTCCAGAGTTTCATCTTATATCCACATGAAAACACTTCACCAGTGCAGGGCCTTTACAGTCTCTCAGAATATTTCATATTTCATTATATTAATATTGGCCATTCATTTATTTCTCAAAACATCCAAGCACTGAAAAAACCCCAACAACAAATAATTCAGGCATTGAAAAGCAGGTATTGTTGAAGTTCTGTTAAGGACTCAAATCAAACGTTACCCAGGCCTGTGCTGTGCACAAGGGGTTCATTAGACGCTACGGATGCAAAGTGCTCCGAAGAATCCTTTTTTTATGGGCCCTCTCAAAGCTTGAAACGGCTTTGAGTCTGTAAGTAATTGAATGGAATGTGACACTATCTTTTCTGCATCCTGTAATAGCCTTGTTTGTCCCTTGTTTAGGCACATTAGACAGTAGAGTATGGAGCTGTCCTGAGGGTGGACCCAGTCACTATTCACAACACGAGAAAGGCCACGGCATCTCCTTACATTTGTGCTGAGAACTGTCTCCCCTGGTAACGTCTGGGGACGTCTCAGCCATGTATACCTGAACTTAAAGGATCGCTGTGCAATAATGATGAAAAATCCAGGTCACGTGGTCTTCATGGCCTCCTGGCTCCTGGGACTGCTCTGCTCAATAGTCTTGATTATTTATTTAACTTTATTTGATAGAGCTCATGTCACACACTACAACATTTTAGCCAGGGATAAATCTCAATGCACGTCCCCAGTGGAGCTTTTAGAATGAAAGTCATAAACAATGTAATACAAAGCGGAGAAGGCCACGACGGGAGATAAATCAAATCAAATCAATTTATTTTTGTAAGGCCCAAAATCACAACAACAGTTGCCTCTAAAGGGGGTCCAACAACACCTGTGCACCAGCCCCTGTAATATCCAGTGAGATCCAGACGCAATCCAGACGCCTTACGGCGCCTTGCAAGGTGTTTTAGCCGGTTAAAAGCAACTACAGCGCCGTCATTCACTACAAAGTCCAAATGCATGATGGGAAATGCAGTGCTGAGACAGGGCACTGACACCTGATCGGGCCTTATTTGTATTGATCATAAACGTAACATCCTGCAGTTCTGCTCCTTTCCTCCTCTCTCTTTTCTATCTATCTGTCACTTTTATATCGTCACAGATGGTCCAAATGAGACGGAAAAGGCCCAAGCTGTTGTACAACACAGACAGCATAATTCATATATGATCTTGATGTGCTAAAAGTCATTTTCACCATAGATCAAGAACAAGCTTAAACTTAATTGTGAGCTTTTTTTGCTCTGCGATGTGCGTGTCAGTCCGTGGTGTTTGAGGGACACAGGAGCATTCACAAAGGTTGATTTCGTTTTATTCTGTGCCACACTTCAAAGAAACGTGAGCTCCGTCCTTTCCCCGTAACGCTGCGTGATCTGAAGCCACCTCTCTGATCTTTGTTTCTCCGCCCCTCAACAATCTATCCGCGGATTTTGGCTGCTTAAACAAACCCATTCATGACACACTCAATGATCATTCGTGGTCCGGGGCAGTGATCTCTGTGTGTTAGGTAAGCAGCATGCTCTGGGTCCTTCAGCTGGACACAAGTGAGCAAAGTCCACACTCCTCCATGATTTACACAAACGACCACATCAGAATAGAGCTACTGGCATTATAGCTGCAGGTGAGATGTGTTGTTTTGGTGCACTGAGACATTTTGTCTCACGTTCAGTAGATGTGTTGAATTAGCATAATAAAAGGTGATTGTTCACATTTGTTTTGGTTTATTGTGCCCACAGCCATTAGCTATGCATTAGCATTAGAGATATGAATGTGCGTCAGCCTGAAGATAGTGGTGAGAACACTGCTCTTTGCTTACAAGGTTGCCGCTTCCAGACACTCATCGTTCATACCACTTTTGGATTTGAAATAAGGATGAATAGCAGGATATATGACAAATCCACTTGGATGACAGATTTGAGAATAATAGTGCGAATAGTGCATTTCATAAATGCTTAAGTCTAAATCTGACACATGTTTGTGTCTCTGGGCCTGTGCTCTTACAGACAGTGTGCAGTACTGCAGCTTCTTTATAATATATATATATATATATATATATATATATATATATATATATATATATATATATATATATATATATATATATATATATATATATTGAGAATATTTATTGAGCTATAGAGCCTTATACTGCCTTGCTACGCACTTCTCCTAGTGCAATGATAATATTGATTTAATTCATATATTTTCTATGTGTTTGTTCTGTAGACGACACCTTCTGAACTGATAGAATCTGGAATAGTTTATTATGAATAAAGCAATTAAAATAATGTGGCTCCTTCTGCATTGCTAACAATGCATAATGTCTTTTCTCACAGCTTGGTCCATGTCACCATTGTCTCCTCTGGCACTACTCTTCACCAGAGCAACACTAGATACTTCTTATGTTTTTATACCATGATTAGATTCGAGAAGAATATGCTTTTCTCAGAGAACTCCATCTCCACTGTCATAGGCAGATGATTATTTCCTGAACAAAACCATTCAAACTGGAAAATTGACCAAGGTCTTGTCATTAAATGCCTTTAAAACCAGACTGAAAACATTACAGACCTCCTTAATAATGTGGAATTGTTTCCATTTGTATGTTGTGATTTTCCTGCATCTTGGCAAGGTTTCCCTTAAAAAATAAATAAATAAAATAAAATAAAATTAATTAAATAAATGAAAAAATCCATTCCTTAGCCCAACTATTCAGATTGAGATCGAAACTTTATTTACTTACTGTAAACTGAACAAAATGGCTTTTTCAATAAATGAAAACAGACTTTCACAGGAACTGTCTGCTCATTTATCTTGAAGTGATGAATATTAGTTGCATGTTGAATGAGTCACTGTTTTTGATTCAGTGAGAGAGAATGTGTTTTCCTATAAATGAAACACTTTTTATTGTGTGTCACAGAAAGTCACACACATTGGCCCTCATTTATCCAACTTGCATATGGCGAAACAAGTGCGTATATGTGGTGTACCACAAAAAACAAGGCGCTCTTCAGGATTTAGCGATGTTGACATGAGCGTACAGAGTGCACAAACCATACGCTAAGCCCAGAGGTGGTCTACCATGCACGCCAACATCAAACAATCGCCAAACTGCACATGAAAACCAATCTATTAGTCATTAGGGTAAGCTTTAACAAAGTTCAATGACTATCATTCAGTAACTGTATGGCCTCTCTGTGCCATACAATTGTGCTGCTCAGGCCGGACCACCTCACACCACTCCCTGTTCCTTCATCTGAGTCCGGTCTGAGTCAGACCCGCTCCACTGGTTCAGGTCTGGGTTTGGATCTGGTCCCACTGTAGCATCTGCATCACACTATTGCATAGTCCTTTTAAAGTTGATTAAATGATTATTAAGCCCTAAAAATTAAATGTAGGATATGTGTTTATGTTACTTGTGAGGGAAGTTCATGAATTATGTAACAAACCTGTGAACATGCATTTAAGCTGTAACGCATTTGCCTGGAATACATATGTGTTTATGTTACTTGTGAGGGAAGTTCATGAATTATGTAACAAACCTGTGAACATGCATTTAAGCTGTAACGCATTTGCCTGGAATACATTTGGTCATTCCCATCCTCTCCTTTCCTGTCCATCAGTCCATGTCCATTTACCCATGTGTTAAACTATCCGCACCCCCCAGCAAGGAGCTTTAAAAAAATAATGATAATAATACAAATAAAATAATAATCATATAGAAGAGCTAAACAACAGAGCGTTAATAAATAGAAAAATTATAATAACCACATGTGATTTTCATTCGCCACATTTATCACCAGCGACTCTGCATACACCAGGATCAGAGTACCAACAATATACACCATTTTCACAGCACGTTAATGAATGAGGGTCATCAGGAGTTCCTCAGAGCCACTGACCCTGGGCTCACACCGCATGCCGTCCAGCTGCAGTGTAGTGACCGCAGTCTTTCCGTAGCATTAAAAGTGGGAGAGGAGCTCCGACTGCACGCCAGTGTTGCCAGATGGATCTCACTGTTTCCAGCCCAATGGGCAGTGAAAATCCACCAGAAACTACCAAAACCCACCAAATTAAATGTATAATTGTTTTGTTTAATTGATTGCTTGTTTGGAAGGATGAAGCATGAGATTGACAGGTGGATCAGTCTGCAGTGATGTGGATACAGTCTGCAGTGATGTGGACACAGTCTGTAGTGATGTGGACACAGTCTGCAGTGATGTGGACACAGTCTGCAGTGATGTGGACACAGTCTGTAGTGATGTGGACACAGTCTGTAGTGATGTGGACACAGTCTGCAGTGATGTGGACACAGTCTGCAGTGATGTGGATACAGTCTGCAGTGATGTGGATACAGTCTGCAGTGATGTGGACACAGTCTGTAGTGATGTGGACACAGTCTGCAGTGATGTGGACACAGTCTGCAGTGATGTGGACACAGTCTGTAGTGATGTGGACACAGTCTGTAGTGATGTGGACACAGTCTGCAGTGATGTGGACACAGTCTGCAGTGATGTGGACACAGTCTGTAGTGATGTGGACACAGTCTGCAGTGATGTGGACACAGTCTGCAGTGATGTGGACACAGTCTGCAGTGACGTGGACACAGTCTGCAGTGATGTGGACACAGTCTGCAGTGATGTGGATACAGTCTGCAGTGACGTGGACACAGTCTGCAGTGACGTGGACACAGTCTGCAGTGATGCGGACACAGTCTGCAGTGACGTGGACACAGTCTGTAGTGATGTGGACACAGTCTGCAGTGATGTGGACACAGTCTGCAGTGATGTGGACACAGTCTGTAGTGATGTGGACACAGTCTGTAGTGATGTGGACACAGTCTGCAGTGATGTGGACACAGTCTGCAGTGATGTGGACACAGTCTGCAGTGATGTGGACACAGTCTGCAGTGATGTGGACACAGTCTGCAGTGATGTGGACACAGTCTGCAGTGATGTGGACACAGTCTGCAGTGATGTGGATACAGTCTGCAGTGACGTGGACACAGTCTGCAGTGACGTGGACACAGTCTGCAGTGATGCGGACACAGTCTGCAGTGATGTGGACACAGTCTGCAGTGATGTGGATACAGTCTGCAGTGACGTGGACACAGTCTGCAGTGATGCGGACACAGTCTGCAGTGACGTGGACACAGTCTGCAGTGATGTGGACACAGTCTGCAGTGATGTGGACACAGTCTGCAGTGATGAGGACACAGTCTGTAGTGATGTGGACACAGTCTGCAGTGATGTGGATACAGTCTGCAGTGACGTGGACACAGTCTGCAGTGACGTGGACACAGTCTGTAGTGATGCGGACACAGTCTGCAGTGATGTGGACACAGTCTGTAGTGATGTGGACACAGTCTGCAGTGATGTGGATACAGTCTGCAGTGACGTGGACACAGTCTGCAGTGACGTGGACACAGTCTGCAGTGATGCGGACACAGTCTGCAGTGACGTGGACACAGTCTGCAGTGATGTGGACACAGTCTGCAGTGATGTGGACACAGTCTGCAGTGATGAGGACACAGTCTGCAGTGATGTGGACACAGTCTGCAGTGGACACACTGGAGGGACTATGTCTCTCGGCTGGCCTGGGAACGCCTCGGGATCCCCCTGGAGGAGCTGGAGGAAGTGTCTGGGGTGAGGGATTTCTGAGAGCCCCTGCTTAGACTGCTGCCCCCACTTGGCCCTGGAAAGGTGGAAGAAAATGGATAAATGGATGATTGCCAAATTCCATCAACCAACTTTAAAAAAGGGCTATTAGACAAAAATAAATAAATACAATTGTTAAGCATGTACATAGTGTATCAGGTGTACTGTACAGTATTAACTCATTATAATGCACCTGGAACATGAATAAACGTGAATGCAAGGAGCATCCCTGGGTATTATAAACAGGCCAAATAAAACCAGACTAATAAAAAGAGAGAGAGAAAGAGAGAAGGAGCGAGTGAGGGGGGAGACGCTGCACCTCGTCTCACAATAATCGTGTTTATTTGGCCATATAAGGTTAGGATACAGGATATATTAACTTAAAACTTGAAATTAGCAGAAAATCCCACCTGATAAAACCAAAAGTAGCCCAAAAAAAAAACACCCGCCAGCATAGGGAAAAAAGTAACTATTTGGCCCTGCCCACTGCCTTTTCAGTGAAATTATCAAAATGAGACCAGACAAACAGGAAATCATACAATCGCTGGTGAAATGCATCTGGTGTTATTTCAAAATAAAACTCAGAGATTCACTCTACTTCCTTTACTATCGCCGCACATGTACATTACATCATAACATTGGGATACGGGGTCACAAAGTGTATGGCACCGCATCAGATCTGTTATGCGAGACCAAGGGATAAGTTGAAATAAAACATTGTGCTTACTCATAGAAAAAGTAAGATGAAAAAGAACTGAACACAATCTAAAACCATGAGTAAATAGTTATTTGTTCACAGTACTTCTTATACCTGACTGCCCCTCCCCCACATGCTGCACCTCCTCAGTCACCTGCTCAATGCCAGCAAGGGAGGGTGTACTGAGTGGGCTGTAATGATGTGGTGGCCTTCCAAACTAAAAGTATTCAAATTGTTGTTCCGGGAAATGGGTATTTAGATTTTTAAAGTAAATGAACTCCAAGCACACTGGACCATGACTAGTGGAATAGCCTTCAGAAGAGTTGTATGGCAAGGCAAAAAACCTTCGTTTATACGGTTCAAATTTGGAAAGGAAAAGGAGGCTGGGTTTTGGCTTATGACTGAACTTTTACACCATCACAAATTTGAAGTCTGATATCAAAAGGAATAACGATTTTCTACCAAATTTTTAAATAAAATAAAATGAAAAGCATTGAAAATCTTTAAAGAATCCTCTGACTTGGAGAAACAGGACTTTTATGAGTATTTACATATAAGGAGTTAAGTGTTTAGGGTTGAGTATAAACCCTAAGAAATTAAGCAATGACCCAACTCTCTGACTGATTTTTTTATTTTTTTTACTTATAAACCTGAACTTTCAAGGAGATTAATATCTAAATTATGGACAGCTACTAAACATATTAAAAACAAACAGGAAAGAGAATGTAACCTTGTTGGCAGATAAGGGTGGGAAAGTGTACATGTGGAGGAGAGAGAACTGTGTTGGAAAAATGTGCACTTTGACACCATGCTCACTGCAGACTGTTTTGCCATCCCACTTGATTTTGATGTATTCGGGCCTCAAAATTCCTGCCATGGACACAATGAATGGATCCCATTGGGACATACATTTGACTGCAGGAAAGAAGGCCATCACAAAGAGATGGAGGACTCAAGCCACACCAACGATCGAAAACTTGACTTATATAATAAAAGATTTTAGACAAATGGAAGAACTGACTTTCGGACTTGATTTGGAAATAGACAATGTACTTTGCACTAAATGGGTCTTAGATGTAACTAGTAAAGTTACCGGATCAAGAACAACAGTTGCCAGATTTGCCCGATCCTGTTCCAGATTGTTCCAGCTCAAATTAAGCCCTAACTAAAGCTAAAAACTAACAGCGCACTTTCTACTTTGGACGTAGACAAAGCACAGCGGTCTCAATTGAGAGCTGCTCTTTACAATAATCTGTGCTGGGGCAAGACCAAATTTACTTTAGTAGATTAGATAGGTACACCCCTTTTAATTGAGCACTATGCTATTTGGAAAACTACTAACCCAATTCACAAAACTACTTGAAAGAAAGGAGAAACATCTTCAACTTAAAACTGTTCTACATGGCAGTATTTAATGTTTTTTGGGGCCGTCACCAGGCAACCTAAACAGATAAGATAAGATAATCCTTTTATATCCACACAAGGGGAAATTTCATGTTACAACGCAGTAGAAACAGGAGGAAAGGACAGATTATAGAAGTTTCAAAACACACTCTTAATAGGCAAGGCAAGGCAAGGCAAGTTTATTTGTAGAGCACATTTCATACACAAGGCAATTCAAAGTGCTTCACAGCAGGAAAAATGCATTCAAATCACAAAGAAATTACAGAGACAGAAATACAATAAAATTAACTGAATTAAAAATTATAATTCCAACTGATTGTCTAAACTAATAAAATCACAAACAAAAGAGAAGAGTGCAAAGAAAAAATCCTTTCAGTCATATGCGCAGCTAAACAAAACTGTTTTTAGCTTAGATTTGAACATTGTCAGAGTAGAAGCCTGTCTCACATCTTCAGGAAGACTCTGGCACCAGCAGGAGGCCGGTCCCTGAGGTCCTCAGAGTCCGAGATGGTTCATATGGCACTAACATATCCAAGATGTACTTTGGTGCTAGGCCATGGAGAGACTTGTACACAAGCAGAGCTGCTTTAAAGTCTATTCTCTGAGCCACAGGGAGCCAGTGCAGAGACCTGAGAACAGGACTAATGTGATCATACTTCCTGGTTCTGGTCAGGACCCGAGCAGCAGCGTTCTGGATGTACTGCAGCTGTTTTACAGCTCGTTTGGAGAGGCCAGTGAGCAGGCCGTTACAGTAGTCTAATCTACTGGAGACAAACGCATGGATAAGTCTCTCTAAATCTGGTTTTGACACTGTATTTTTGATTTTGGCAATGTTTTTTAGATGGTAAAAAGCTGCTGATGTTATTGATTTGACGTGGCTATTAAAGTTCAAGTCTGAGTCCATTATTACCCCCAGATTTCTAATTTGGTTTGTAGGTTTTAGAGCGAGACTCTGGAGGTGACCGCTAACACTTTCTCTTTGTTTCTGTGGGCCAAAAACGATTATTTCAGTCTTGTCTGAGTTCAGCTGGAGAATGTTGTTTTGCATCCACACACTGATCTGTTGGATGCAGTGACAGAGTGAATCTACTGGTCCATAGTCACCTGCCGATAGTGAAACATAGATCTGAGTGTCGTCTGCATAATTGTGATAGGACACATTTTCACTGCGTATCAACTGACCTAACGGCAGCATGTAAAGGTTGAACAGAAGGGGACCCAGGACTGACCCTTGGGGCACTCCACAGGTCAGGGTCATGTGGTCTGAGACACAGCTACCAATTTCAACAAAGTACTTCCTGTCTTCCAGATAGGACCTTAACCAGTTTAGGGCAGTGCCAGTGATGCCCACCCAGTCCTCTAGTCTCTGTAAGAGGATCCCATGATCGACAGTGTCAAAAGCAGCACTCAGATCTAACAGAATTAAGACTGAGGCTTTGCCCGTGTCAGTGTTCAGGCGGATGTCATTTGTCACCTTGACAAGAGCAGTCTCAGTGCTGTGATGAGGTCTAAAACCTGACTGAAAAACATCAAATGAGTTGTTTATTAAGAGGAAATCTGTGAACTGTTGGTAAACAACCTTTTCAAGGACTTTGCCCCAAAATGGCAGATTAGAGATGGGCCGGTAATTACTCAGGACTGCGGCATCAAGACTGCTCTTCTTTAGGAGAGGCTTTATGACCGCAGTTTTCAAAGACATTGGGAATGTTCCAGATTGAAGCGACATGTTAACTATGTGAGTGAATGGTGCTAACAAACTGTTCAGCACAGACTTTAGAAATCTGGTGGGTAACACATGGAGGCAGCATGTAGATGAACTCAGACTGGTGATGATCTCATGGACAGTTTTGTCAGTTACTGGTGCAAAGTGAGTTAGCTCTAATTGTCTTGGTGGTTTTAGGGTAATTTTTTTTGCATTGTGGGATTTATAGCATTTTTAATGCCCTGAACTTTGTCATTAAAGAATAATGCAAACTCATTACACTTGGATGTGGAAATGAGTTCTAACGGCAGCTGAGCTGGAGGGTTTGTTAATCTGTTTACTGTGGCAAACAGGACACGCGAGTTGTTACTGCAGCTTCCAATTATTTCAGAAAAATATCTTTCCCTAGTTCTACATAAGATTAGGTTGTACATGTTCTGCTTCTCTTTGTAAATCTCTTTTTGAACCTGGAGCTTTGACTTGCGCCATTTCCGTTCGGCCCTGCGGCACTCCCTTTTCTGTGCCCTGACCGAATCATCATTTCTCCACGGCGCCTTCTGCTTATTTTTAACCATTTTAGCCTTTATAGGGGCGATGGTGTCCAGAACATTCAAAACACTAGATGTAACAGAGTTCAACAAATCATTTACATTAGAACATGAGACATTTTCAAAGTTTATCATTTCCATAAACAGTGCACCTGTGCCATCACTTATGTGTCTCCTCTGAACAACTGCAGGACCAACCGGAGGTTTGGGAGAAACAGACAGGTCAAAGAAGACACAGAAATGATCAGACAGAGCAACATCGATCACATTAACATTTGAAATATTTACCCCCTTTGTAATTATGAGCTCTAGAGTGTGTCCTTTGCTGTGGGTGGGGCCTCTCACATGCTGAGTAAGACTGAAGGTTTCAAGGACAGCATCAAGCTCTTTAGCGTTTCTGTCACAAATATTATCAACATGCACATTGAAATCACCTGTAATGACCAAACCATCAAAGTCTGTGCATATGACTGAAAGCATCTCAGTAAAATCATCAATAAAACTTTGGCAGTGCTGGGGAGGCTTGTATAAAACAATGAAGAGAATGGATGGAGACCGTTTTAGCTCCATTTTAAAGGATACATACTCAAATGATGAAAACACCCCAAAAGACAACCTGTGGGTAATTATTTCATCTCTAAAGACAGCACAGACTCCACCCCCTTTTTTGTTTTCTCGTGTTTCGGATTCAAACTTAAAGTGAGGTGGAGCAGATTCTATCAGAACTACATTTCCTGTGTTTTTGTCAAGCCATGTTTCAGTTAAAAACATAAAATCAAGATTATAAGAAGAAATAAAATTATTAATTAAGAGAGATTTATCTTTTCACAGGGAATATGAATCACATTTCTCAGATTGGGCCTGACTCGCATTTTGTTTTTCCATCTGTGTGATGATGTGACTACAGAAATAGCACTAGGGGGGCTCTTTTTACATAGGGCCCCGGGTTGGTTTGATTTTTATTGTGACAATAAGTCCCGGCAACGCTGAGACCCAGTGCATCCTAGCTATGGGAGATACCAGGTGAAAGGCGAGGTTGGATGGGTGGTGGGGCTTTTGTAGCCGAGGAGAGTTTGGGACCAGCTGAGAGGCGAGGGGGGATGGGTGGTGGGGCTTTTGTTGGTGTAGTCGGCATAGCCCTTGCTATATTGGGCGTGAGTGGAGCCATCTTAATGCCTGATTTGATCAGACTTTCAAAATGGCTGGGAAGGCCCATGGGTGAGAGTGGAGATGAGAAGGAGAATGATGAATCTTTAGTGGGAGTAGATGTTGCAGGGGGAACCCAGGGCTGGTGTGAAGGCAGGGGCGATGACAGGGATGTTGTTGGGCTTTTCACAGATGGGTCCAAGGCCTTTGAAGATTGTTCCTTTGCTGGAGGCGGTGGAGGTGAATGTGGAGCAGCTGGAGCTGAATCCTTTGCTGGTGGTGGTGGAGCAGCTACTGATGAATCCTTTGGTGGAGGCTGAGGTTGTGGTGCTTTTGATGTTGAAACATTGGCTCGGTCTCTGGCTGATGGAGCAGGAATTCTTCTCTCATTCCTCTCTTCTCTAACTATCTGCTCAGGACCCTGTCCAGGCCCAGTCCAATGCCTCAGAGCGTGGAGCAGGTTCTCTGTCAGCACCCTCACTAATAGAACTCTTATGAACAAAAACAAAAAAACTCTTATTAACAAAACTCCTCCCCTATCTTAATAGGGAATGGAGGGGGGGAAATAAAATAAAATAGATAATAAAAATACAAAATAAAGATAAAAATCAGATAATAATAATAACATAATGATAATAGAATAAAATAAAAATAAAATAAAGTAAAAATAGCTAGCACAAGACTAGGTAATACTATTAGCAGGTAAGTAAACCGTATAGAAAAAAAAAAAATAGAACACTCTTATTTACAGGTATTGCACATGGTTGATTCAGTATTGCACATGAATATGATGGCATTGCACATGGTTACATCAGTATTGCACATGTTCAGTGTTTGTTATAAAGTCTGACAGCAGCAGGAAGGAAAGACCTGCGAAACCTTTCCTTCACACAGCGAGGGTGGATCAGTCTCTCACTGAAGCTGCTCTCCAGAGCGGACACACTCATGTATGAATCAAGACTATTCTGTTGAATTTTGGACATCTTAAATTGCAATATTGAGTTTAAACGATCAATAAGTCATCCGATTTCCGTGTTGAAAACCTCCGGCTCTTTAGGTAGCAAACAGCAGATTTGTACACAATGCTGCCAAATCATGTATGTGTTACCATTAAGAAGAAGAATTTCTGGCTAAAGTAGGTAAAGAGCAGTGAGCGTGACACAAGGAGAATAAAGATGACTCTTAATATACATCAGTCACTCTATAAACAAGTTTGAGTAGTTAAATGACAAGGGAGAACAATCATAATGTGCGAAATTGACTATTAAGCGCTTTTAACCATAATAGGTCTCGTGACGTACTAAACCAGCAAACTTATGCCAGAGCAAATCTCCAAATCCTCACACATATGTCTGCACTTCTCTTCAGCGTCAAACGGTCAGCTAAGGATATATATACCAGGCTGAAAACATGAGCACAAATAATAACAGATCTGTCTGCTGTTCGTTTTCTCTCTCTCGTGCTGCTGGTGCCTGAAGCTTTTAGAGTATCGAGCCAGGCTGACGGCAGTATCAGTGAGACAAGGACAGGGAGACAGAAGAAAGATGAGGGCCAGATAATTATCCTTTTGTATAATTTTGCACCAAAAAACGGATTTAAAACCATCGGCGGAGCAGCGGGGGATCTTTTTGAGTTTTAAAAAAGGGTAATTTGATCATTTGCAGTATATAACAAAATCCCTGTACCATGATTATTTATTGCCTTAATTTAAATAATATTTTCTTGTCTTCATTTAGTTGTAAAATGCCACAAACACAGAGGATACAGAGGTTTAGCTCAGCAGGTAAAACGGAGTAGGAGTGTGGTTCATCTGAGTTTGAAACCAACACTATTCTTAATTTAATAATGTAGTTCTTTTCGCATTTAAACTGTGTAATGTCATAGATTGCACAGTGTTACAGAGCGGTCTATTCAACAGCAGCAGTTTCATGTGAAAACGTGTCATTTTGTGCAGAGCTGAGGTCGTTCCCTGCTCTGAGCACTGATTGGCTGCTTTGGCTGTCAGTCACGTTCGCTCTTCTCTGTCTCTGGTGTATGATTGGCTGCGTGTAGAAAGTGGGCGGAAGCGTAGCATGTGCGCGGTGTTTATGGATCTGACAAAATGCCTTTTCTACATCATTTAACAAACGTTTTGCAAAAAGTGTAGGGCATAAATAAAGAGAAAATGGACTGGAAAAAGAGGCATTTAGAACATGTGCTGAAAAACAAAGTAAGTAACGTTTCTCTTACTTAAAATAGACAACGACATGAAAACAACATGATAGTTCAAACATGAATTCATTGTGATTGTCAGTGTAGCAGAGGTTCAGAGGGTTTATTCTTCTACAAAGCTAAAGCAGAACAACTACAGGACAAACAGGAGCTCATTGAGGCAAGTGTCTGCTACAGGTAAGACTGACTTTTACTTTTTACAAAAAGAATACAAACTAAATCATATCATAATCATATCATATCATTTATCAATCATAAAGTAACTGACTTTTACTTCAAACTACTTCTACTCAAGCAAAAGTGTAGTCGAGAGATTTACTCCAATATGTAGCACTGGTTAGCATCAGATGTTTCCTGTGTTTTGACTCATGGCCAGGGCCGGCCCCAGCACATTTGGCGCCCTAGGCGAGCTACTCCCCTGGCGCCCCCCCAATTATTTTATATTTTTTTCCCAAGGGGGGCACTGTTGGCATTTGATATTCCAGCCTGTTCGGTCTATCCAGAGGTGATACCCCTGACTTGCTAGAATACGTAACACACTGCTTTTGATTTTTTGATTTTCTCCTTTCGTTAAATTCATTTGTCAATTCCAAAATAGTGTTTGGATACATAGAAGGGGGCGCAAAAAACTCCGCCAAGCAAAAAAAAAAAAAAAAATCAATCCAGAGGGGGGCGCCCCCCCGCAGTGCCGCCCCAGGCACCCGCCTATACGGCCTAGTGGAAGGGCCGGCCCTGCTCATGCATCAAGATTGACAGTATTATATTTCCAGTGCAACTAATATTATCCAAACCCAATGCATTACAAAAATATGTGTTAAAACGTGGTGTAGAGGCTTTGCAAAGAAGTGAAATAAACTGTCAATAAACCAAATCTAATTTCCTGTTTACTCTATCTTTAGCTACGTCTCACAGCACCGCAAAGTGACATTTACTAAAGGTCTTTTTGTAAATTTCTGAGATCAACATCATAATTAAAAACTATAGTTCAGGTATAATTTAGTTTTTATCTACTAAGAAAGTGCATCATGTTTTTGTGACTATTCAAGTTTATTCATGTGCAATTACTGTCGTGATCACATGCAATGGTATTTATTTATTTATTTTTATCTTTATCATTTTTCCCCTCCGTCCCTTGTTGTGAAATGGGAGGTTTTGTCTATGAGAGTTTTTGTTTATAAGAGATCTTCTATTGAGAGTGTTTTTCAAACTTCCTATAAGTGATCTGTTCTTTTCCTCTGTATGTACCTGCGTTGCAACAATGAAATTTCCCCATGTGGGACAATAAAGGATTATCTTATCTTATCTTAAGAAGCAGACCTCGACCTCTGGCCCTAAAGCCAGGCCCTTAACATGGAAACGCCTTTAACAGAAGCATGCTAAATCACTACTTTGGAAACCAGTCTGGAGGAGCAGAACAGGTCGAAACTTTGCTATAGTATGTCCTAATGTATGGCTTTAAACTTATCTCCATGGATGAAAAGAGGTTTATTATCCAGGGAATTTTTGAGCAATATAAATTACGTTAATACTAGACATGCTTTAATGACAAGCCATTTTAGGCAAAGCAATAACATCTCTATGAAGACAAGCAGGTGGCATACTTTCTACCCGAAAAGTTACACAGCTCTATGTTTTTTTTGTTCGTTTGTTTTTTTAATATACATAGCAATTACATTGAATGAAACAGATGCATTGTTTTTAGTGTTATGGTAAAAATGCTCATGATCAACACTTGTCCATGTCCAGTTTCTCTATGTACTCTTGAAAGTAGCAGTTTACTTGACTTAACTTTGGTCGTAGATGTTTATCCCTGTAATTCGTCTCATCATAAGAGGTATTCAGTTGCTGTTTGAATGGTTTTGACTGGCTCGCAGGTGTGAAAGCAGCTGTGGCTGTTCAGGCTCTGTGTGTTTGCAGGTGCAGATGTTTTCACTGAAGTGTTGTCAAACTGTTACTTTCTGTGTCAGACCAGGTGCTTAATGAACTTATTGTATTCAACATGTTCTATTATTGTGGAGTACTGTCACAACACTACTTAGAGGGTTTGCCTTCTTAATTGAAAAGACGAGTTGCAATCAGTTTCTTACAAACTCCAAAGTAAGGCCTTGGATTAGTTGGTGTTTTATACCGGTAGATTTCAAACTTTTTTTCTAATTGGTCACCACTTGCGACCCCTTTTTTTTAATTTATTTTCAATATGTTTGTAGGCCTGTAGGCTGCAAATGTAATATTGCAAAATATGCTTTTTATTTGTACATTTAAGTCACTGTAATGGTGTTAAGTGTTGGTGAGGCATCTATTCCATTGTATTACACACACGAGTGACAGAACAAGCAACACGACAAGCGTCTGACAGTCACAACTGTCCTCTCTTAACATACAGAGAACAGTCTATGTAGTCCTCACTGTCCCCTCTCTCCACAATCTCTTTGTTTTAGCTGATTTACCTGTGTCTTCCATCCTCCACATCAGGCTCTGCTCCTCTGTGTGTGACGCAGAAGTGAGGGAGAGGGAGAGAGAGGATGAGAGGACGTGAACGAAAGACATAAACTCATTTGACTCCACTTAATTTGATATGATTCGTCTTAGGCGGACCAATGTGCATCATAGTCCAAATTAGACCTGCATAGCATTTGAATACGCAGCCTTTTTAATAGACATGGGCGGGTTGAAAAGACAGGCTCGATGCCGTAGTGCAGGACATGGTGCAGGGCAAGCTGGGGCAGGATAGAGAACGTAATACCCTGCAGGACCCGCAAGTTGGAAAAAAGCCTGACCCGCTGTGTGTGGGTCGTGTCCACAACGCTGCAGGGTTGGACTGCATGTATGGAGGTGTGGCTCGACTCATCACTCAAAAAGACTGTTTTGAGAATAAAGGTGTTTTATTTGTATACTGTGGAGGAACTCGACGTCCCTTGTCCTTCCCTGAGCTGTGCAGAGAAGCAGCGTCAGAACCCTCTTTCCACAAAAAGCTCCTGTGACCCTAAGTTTGAGAACCAGTGTTTTAACCGGTAACATTGCTTGTCAATCCGCATAATTATTCACAAATGAATATAATGATAACACATGGTAAAAGGTTTTGCTTGTGAAAAAATAAAACTTACATTATCTTTTCATTGGTCCAAATGTATTTCTCACTTGCCTAATGCATTTGTAGCATCATACTTATTAACTGCAAGGATTTTATAAGCGCTTGTCACAACTTTCAGATGAGTCACAGTACTTGAAATAAACTTAAAATAAACTGACAGCGCACTTTCCTTTTTGCAAATAATAAAACACTCTGATTAGATGCAAGTATAGTCGGTTGTCTAATTTTTACAAGAGTAGCTGCTTTTATTACATGCAAAAAAGCAAATTTGCAAAGAAAGTTCATCAGACAGAAACAGTAAATTTTGCTTGAATTATGTGACACAATCATAACATGCGGTAATGTGAAGAAAACAAACTTATTTTTTATGTCATAGTAGTAATCGTGATAGAATGATAGAAGTAAGTAATCTCTCAGTTGTCCTGGTAGATTCCAAAGAAATTGTTGCACCAACTGGACAAAAGTAAATGTTTTAAGCATGAATGCTTTTTGCCACTCATCCAGTTTAGTTTCAGTGCAGTAAGCTCCTCCCTCAGACAGAGACAAGGCACTGAATAGAACAGTTATAGTAATACACATCTTAATAGCATTATTCACAAAGACAAGTTTATCAAGTATTAGGTTTCCAGAACAGGGTTAGAACCTTTTTTAGGATGACCCACTTCTGAACAAAGAAGTTCAAATGAGGAATTACTCTGATTAAAACTACTACAAATAACAGTAGTTGTAGTAATAGATGCAGTAGTTGGCTAATACTGTAGTAGAACATGTAGTTGTAACAGCTGCAGCAACCCTAGTACTAAGAGCCATAATATGTATTATTGTTACTAGCAGTTATTGAAACAAAAATAACATCCTTGATTTGACCATTTTGAAATAACTGCGTAGCTCTTGTTTTTCCCAGTATTTTTTGTTGTTGTTGTTGCTCTTTTTCTCCACTCAGCATTAACCTTTTTCAAAACCCGTACCTGTAAACCCTGTAAAGTTCAGCGTGTTACTGTTATAGCTCTGGAGTCCGGTCTTGTGTTGTGTCCTTTGGGAGTTTTCAGGTTAAAAACACCATTATCTGGGCACACAGTGGGTGAGCCGGTGCATGTGACACTGTGAGCAGCCTGCACTCCCAAGCCCTCACCTGGGAGACACTCTGACAAAACAGGTCGGATCAGTGCGAGCATGCAGGGAGGCAGGGCTAACGCTAATGCCACAGGCTAGCAAACGGCAGGGGAAAAAACCAAACAACAACACTAGAGGCTAAGGCTAGGCGAACAGGTGAAGCGTGGGTGAGGTGGAGGGAAACGCCGGGAGCACCAGCGTTAGCGGTTAGCACGCTCGCTCTTGTGTGAAGAAGCAGGGGGGCAGCGCAGGGGGCCGGCCTGCTCCACTCCAAGGTAATGAAACAGATAGTACCAGTATATCTTACTAGTGCTGCTGTGGTTTCAGTTTCATATTGTGCGGCTTTGGCATTTTGTATTTTTTGACTGTGGTGATACAACGATACATGTTTATTGACAAAATTGCAATTGCATTTATTTATTCATTTATTTTTGGAATCGCTTTGGCATATTTTCTAAAACGCTTCATTAATTGTTTCAGTGCAATACTAAAGGCAAAGTTTGTAACTTTATGGAGTTGGCATGTCTCCTGCACAATTCCATAGAAATCATAGAAATGGAAAGTTAAAACCATACTTATGAACAAAATCCATTTTAAATTATATGTTTCATGCCACGTGTGTGATATCATAGCCCTGGAAACAAGCTCCTCCTCCTTTTTTGGAGATTTAAGCCTGCTCATAACAATCTTGTCAGCAAAATGAATTCTCGGGAACAATTATCAAGTCATCATGATTTCTTCACAATTATACGAATCATTGATTATTTCTGATTAGTCAATTAACTTGTCACGCCTACTTTCACTGCAGGCGAGGTCAACCATAATGTAAACATAGATTTTTTTTTTTTTTAAATCAATGCTTTTAATTTCTTTAAAAGTGTTAAACAAAAATGTTTGACAAAATCTTAACAGGTAGAAACCTGTTATTATTTTGGTGCTTAGTAAATGAAAAATGCATGTTGACACGATGGTCCAGCTCAAGTGACCTTGAAACACTTGAGTGGAGTTAAGTGTGTATTACTTGAAACAACTTGAGTTCTTAAGAGTTACTCCTGTTTACGGAGCAGAGATGAGTAGAGCAATGAGTAGTTTCTGTAGTGGCTTAAGTCATCATTTATTCAAGTGAAAGTTTAAGCCTTGTAGTAGTATAAGATTATCATTCTGCTCAAGTAAAATAATGTGCAGTACCCATTTTTGAGTGTTCTTTAAAGGGACTGTATCTGATTTTTTTATTTCATATACTTTAACAGAGTAAAATCTGCTTTGCCACAGTACAGTTTGTACTGATCTATTGTAAAAGCACCTATTCATGTGTAAAGGAATCCATTGTGTGATGTCTGCATCTAATTATAGAGCGTTTTATTCTCCGGGAATCAGTAAGTGGGCTTTTGACATGCTATTAGCGCAGTAAATAATTAGGATGCTAGGAATGCATTTGTTTGTGAGCAAAACATTTAGACCACTGCAAACTGTTTAAAATGAATTTGTTTTTCATGTTTTGTAGACTATCAGATGTGACTAAACCTGAACTAGACCATAGATAAACCAGAACTACAACAGGACCAAACTGAGGCTACAACAGGACTTTACCAGAATTCAAAAGGACCAAACCAAGACAAACCTGACCTAGACTGACCTAGATTTTGTATATAAATGTGTTGAAAGTCATCATGATGAGGCAGAAGGAATCAAATGGACTTTAGTATTGCAACAATATGCTATTATTTGAAACCGTTAACCACAAATCAAGTTGTATTTTACTTTCTTTCCATCCTAACTATCTACAGTATGTTTGTACTGATCTGACATGTTCTTGTGGTCATCTGAGGTCTACTCCGATAAAATAATTGGCCCTTCGTTCTCTTGTGATAACTCTTATGATACCTGTCTGTGCTTTTCAACTCGACTTGCACTGAACAATTCTTCTTCAAAATCTTCTTTATGGTGAACCATTTTTGTGCCAGAAGAGAATCATTGCACCTTTTAAAGTGGAGTTAAAGGAGGTAGATTATTGTACTTTTATGTGAGTGAAGTTGCTGATGAAAGGATACTGAGTTGCTCAAGAATTCACAGCCTCCAAGACAAGTGCGCACTCAGACAAACTCCAGTCTGATAGACCCTGGACAGGAGTCAGAGCTGGTGAAGGAGGGCAATGAACAAAAGAGATGAATGCCACTACAAAGAAGCTGTTCAGACTTAAATGACCTGTACAGAGTGTATATTACTTTGGTGAAAGCAGCAAAGCAATTCAAAATTAAAAAAAATATTAATGTGCTGTTTGCATTGTATTTAGATTATTATTATTATTTTTCAAATCATTCACAGACCCGAAAATCTGTGCTGGGATTTGTTTGTATTGTCTATAGTTCAATTATCTAATTTATGAGAAACGCTGTCATGAGTGTCGTCCAATCTCAATTCTGATACTAAAGAAAAGCCTGATTTTGATACAAAAATGTTATACACAAACACAAGTTATTATTTGTTTCAACAATATTAATTTGTGACCTTATACCAGCAGAATCAGAATTACTTTTATTCAACCCTAAAGGGAATTTTTGTCATGACAAACATGTAGCCGATCAGCGGAGGAAATGGAGTTATCCAAAATAATATAAAGTACTATGTCTGTCTCTTTATCATCTTAACTCCTGGAAAAAACAGAATACATTTACATTTGAATTAGGGCTGTTAAATTTAATTTATTAGTTAATCCGAGTAACCGGCACCACAGCAACGCTCTGATTTGAGCTAAAATAAAGTCATTTTTCAGTTATGGTAAACTTCAACCTCCTTCATTCCTTTAACTTAGACTTAAAGGAATAAAAGAGGATGTTTGTCTCATTTCCTCGTGGTGTGGACAGCCCAGTGGTTCTCCCACATGTCAATCATTCCCTGTGTCCTACTGCACACCTGCAGCCTCATTCCCAGGATAGCAGCACGTTTCCCTGGCTGCACATGCGTGGTTGATGCTGGTGTGTGATTAGCGAGTTCCTTCAGTGTACAGTACAAAAATGACGACAGAGAAAGACTGTGTTCGAGCTGGATCTGCGGAGACGAGAGATGCGATGCGATCCGTCGCGCTAATAAACAAACGCACGTGTAGCAGCGGGGCTGTTGTGTGCTTCCGCACAAGGTTTGATGGTGGGCAGCCTCTTGGAAACAAGAGGGTGGGAGGTGAGTGTGCGCATGCGCATTTTAGAAAAAGGGCCTAGCAAAAAAAGGGTCGCTTGGGCTCTGAAATCGGCTAAAAAAAACTCTATTATTTCTTTAAGTATGGGATAAGAGTCCATTTTCAGTCTATGTGGCTCGGCTGTCCAGTTCGCCAGTCCTGGGTTTCAAATCATTGAAGGGCTGCATCTACTGTATCTTTGCCTCTATTGCCTTTGTAATCGTATCAGTTATTTCCCACTGAGCCGCGGGTTCATCTCGCTTCTAGTCTCCTCCGGAGCAGTGCCCGGCCCGGAGTTAGTGTGGGCAGAGGTGGGGGCCAGCGAGGCAGCGTGGCAAGCTAGTTTAGTTTTAGTAACCCGGGGCCCTGTGTAAAAACGGCCCCCCCTAGTACTATTTCTGTAGTCACATCACACAGATGGGAAAACAAAATGCGAGTCAGGCTGCCCAATCTGAGAAATGTGATCTATATTCCCTGTGAAAAGATAAGGCCCAGTCCCACTGAAACTAGTCTGAAACTTGCTGTGCTAAATGTCAGATCCTTATGTAACAAATCACTCTTTATTAATAATTGTATTTCTCCTTATAATCTTGATTTTGTGTTTTTAACTGAAACATGGCTTGACAAAAACACAGGAAATGTAGTTCTAATAGAATCTGCTTAAACACGAGAAAACAAAAAGGGGGGCGGGGTCTGCTCAATCTTTAGCGATTACTTACCCACAAGTTTTTCTTTGCGATGTTTTCATCATTTGAGTATGTTTCCTTTCAAATGGAGCTAAAACAGTTTCCATCCATTCTCTGTATTGTTTTATACAAGCCTCCCCAGCACAGCCAACTTTGGCTGTGCTGGGGAGGCTTGATTGATGATTTCACTGAGATGCTTTCAGTTTTATGCACGGACTTTGATGGTTTGGTCATTACACTGTGCATTTGCAATGTGTATGTTGATAATATTTGTGACAGAAGAGCTTGATGCTGTCCCCAGTGAGTGACCCCACCCACAGCTAGATCTCCTAATAACAAAGGGGGCTAATATTTCAAATGTCAATGTGGTCGATGCTGCTCTGTCTGATCAGTTCTTGTCTTTTTTGTCTGTTTTTCCCAAACCACCGGCTGGTCCTGCAGTTGAGACACATAAATTATTCTGATGTTTCTAGAAATGATAAACTTTTTCTCATGTTTTAATGTAAATAATTTGTTGACCTCTGTTTCATTTAGTGTTTTGAATTTTGAATGACGCCATAGCCCCAATGAAGGCAACTTTTTTTTTTTAAATAAGCACAAGGTAAAAATTTAAAAATTATGATTCGGTGAGGGCACAGAAAAGGAAAAGGCGCAAGTCAAAGCTCCAGGTTCAAAAAAGGGATTTCCTGAGCAGTGTTCTCGCTGGGCTGAGGTTGAAGGATGGAGCTGGGACGGCGCTCGCGAAAAGTACTTATTTTTGAGACATTCTTCCCCAGCCGCACACACTGCCTCCGATCCTTCAGGAAGTCAGTGATCCACCTGCAGGTGGAGTCAGGCACGTTGAGCTGGGAGAGCTTGTCCTGGAGCAGAGCAGGGAGGATGGTGTTGAATGCAGAGCTGAAGTCCACAAACAGGATCCTGGCATAGGTTCCCGGGGAGTCCAGATGCTGCAGGGTGAAGTGGAGTGCCAGGTTGATGGCGTCGTCCACAGACCTGTTGGCTCTGTAGGTGAACTGCAGGGGGTACAGCAGGGGGGAGGACCAGGCCTTCAAATGACTTCATGACTAAAGACGTCAGCGCCACAGGTCTGTAGTCATTAAGTCCAGTAATCCGGGGCTTCTTGGGGACAAGGACAATGATGGACGACTTGAAGCAGGCTGAGACATGGCATGACTCCAGGGAAGTGTTAAAATGCATGTCTGTTCAAATCTAAGCTAAAAACTGTTTTGTTTAGCTGTGCATATGACTGAAATGAATGAATGCATTTTTTTCTTGTTGGGTGACGCACTGTGAATTGCCATGTGTTTGAATTGTGCTCTTCAAATAGCCTAGTATGGCTAGCCCGGTTCTTGTGATGTTGCTCTTCTTTAGTCTCTTAGACATGTTCCTGAAATAAGTGTCCAAGCTCATTAAATGACTGCTCCCATGCAGAATGATCAAATCTCCCCAGGTGCACTTGTAATATAGACCGATAAATCCAACAGATTTGACCGACAGACATGACTAAGCCAAGCAGCCATCATCCGGGAACTAATTTTCCAAATATTTGATCAAGATTGATTACTCTACACATTTAATATGAAGCAAACCGGGAATAGCCATGTAATAATGAAATGTCAGGGCGAGGACTACAGTCAATATTGTCCAGTTAATATATATTTCTATTCAACATGTTCTACCAGGAGCAGTATTGACAGCAGCTGTCCACAGCACATCTTGTGTTGTATTGAGAATATATCAAACAGCCAGCAGCCATAATCATGTAACCATCTAATCGAATTGTAGAAATCCATGTAGAAATATTAGGTCCAATTGAGTTTGAGTAAATGGTGCCATCACTGCTGTCTATAAAATCCACAATATTTCAGTTTGTGAGATGCTTTGCAGCTCACCTTGAATTATGTTTCTTCTGTTAAATACACCGCCTTAACGTTTGTACTATAACTGCCCTTTTAGTATGTGTGGAGTCCAGATCAGATCAGATGTTGTCTTTACTATGACAACTTTTGAATGCATATGTATGTGGAAAAAAGCAGTAAGGCAAGGTATAAACAAAAATATTACAAAATACAATTTCTATATGATAGTAACTTCTTACATACAGTACATAGATTTGGTTTGTTTTTTGTATTAGTTTTCTGAGTTTGTTGATATATTTTGGAGATTTCCAGATGTTTGCTTTGTTCTCATTTTGCACGTTCTGATGCTGCATGGCTGGATATACATTTTCCCCTTAAGGTGTACTTTATAATTTGTGTTTTTTCAATATAATCTCTATAGAGACAAGCAGGTTTATGACCACAACAGTGGTCTATAGTATAGTTTACCTTTAAAGATGAGGTAGACCTGTTCTGGAACTCATTCCTAGTTCTCTCAAACTCTTTGGAACATTTCTAGCATTCAATTGCACACAGCTTTTGGCCACTAGCAAAGCTTTAGAACTGTTTTCTCAGACGGAGAAGTGAAACAGAATGAACAATCAGCTCTTATCCCATATAATGACTCACATGGCTGAGTGTAGCAGTGTGTTTTTGTCACATATCTGAGGGAAAATACAAATGTGACAAATTAATAAAGAAAAGAAAAGTTGGGTTCTTCAGTAGATACTGTCGGCATCCGGGGCAAAGCCCATTAACGGACCTCCATGGGCTGAGTCATCTATTCATTTTAATGGAAAAGACTCACCCACTGTTCAACAACTATTAGAGCAATCGTGGACTTTAGGATGTATAGTCTATTGTACTCAAAGGCACAAAGGAGAAAAGAGTGCTCCAACAACTGCACAAATTCATATGAGTATCCAAGAATGCTAAAGGTAGCTGCAGGCTAAATGCTATTGCAATGCTATTTTAATATTGAACAATCCGTTTTCTTTTTGGGGATAACGCCATGTCAACAGCATCAGTTGAAAACTCAGTTGTGACTCGATTTGAATTAGTTGTACTTATGCCAGACCACAGCTTAAGCTATGGTCACGACTTCAACCGCTTTGCCCAGAACCAAATGAAAAAGTCCAAAACAATCAATGGTTTTCTTTTGGTAATGATTTGAGTGATTTGCTTGTCTCCTTTTACAAATAATGTAGTATTATAATCTTTCATGTGTTTTATTACCTACCTATTAGCATACATTTGCTAAATATGCTATGCACGCATGTAATACTATTTCATGTCTGTGTGTCTTTTCACACTTATTAAACAAAGTCTAAAAGTCTACATCTTTAAAAAATTGTATTTGCAATATTTTCTGACAGCCTGTCTTTAAAACCCCACAGTTAAAAGTTAGCTGCCACCAAATGTTTGTGTCTTTAATCTTTTCATAGTCTGGCTCTTTCTAACTCGCCCAAAGCCTACGGGATCCCGAGGGACCCAGCCTGCCACCAGCTGGGGATTCTGGGAGATTTTTGATGTGACAGCAAAAGCTTAGAGAACATTCAGTGGCAAGATGAGACAGACAGCTCCACAAAGAGAGTCCTGGTCAAAGAGCTTGGGGCAGTTTATCCCCCAGAATACTTTTACTTCAGCAACAAAACGCTCCGAGCCAAAATGGCATCTGCAGAGCTTCAAGCAGATTTTATTGCATTGCTTTTCTGGTGGAGACTTCACAACCTGGTAGTTTTCATCGAAATGTTACTGCTTTGCCAAGAGTGTTCCGCATTATCTGACTTTAAGGCTAAGATACTGGGATGCAACTCATTTTTTTGTTTAATTAAGGATTTTTTGGACAGGACAAAGGGAAGGACATGCAGCAAATTTGTCAAGAGCTGGATTCAAACTTGATAGTTTTTTTCAAGATATTTTAGAGGAATTAAATCACTAGTAAATAGGAGCGGTTTATGCCATTATGTGAAACTTTCAAGTTAAAGCCATAACTCTGTGGAGACAAGAAGGTAGCCAACCACGCACATCATGTACATAGAGGACCTTGTCAAAAACCTTACTTGTGTTTCAGTAATCCTGCATAATAGTCCCTCCTCCTCAAATTAAGTTGGAATTGAGTTCTCTGCGTTTATTGAGCCTCTCCAGACTCTTTTCAGCAGGGAAACACAGGATATAGACACTTAAAGTCAAAATAAACCTCTGACGCCAATAAGTTACATAAATACACGATAGGGACGTAATCTGGATCTCGTCATCAGGAGTCAGGACATCCCAAAATGTCTCATTATAGATGATTTATTATCACAATGGCAAAACATTTTACTAGGACTATTTAAGAAAGGAGAAGGCAAAGCCGTCCTATATGAAGCGAGTAAACAGGCTTTTCTTTTATCTTTTCTTTCATAACGGAAATGGAACAAATTATTACAATGAAAAACAAGAGTGAAAAGACTAAAACAAAGTCTAAACTAAAGTCAGTCTGACATCCATCCCCCAATGTAAGTTTCCCCTTTGTCCCAAGTGTTTTTTTTTCCTATTTAGCAAATGTTATTTTAGTCCAGTCCTTGACAGAGATTGGATGTCCCAGTCATCCAATCTCTTTATTCTTGCTGCAGCCAAAAAAAGTACATTTCTCAGGTGGTATCCATCTATCACCTCCATTGTTGAGGTTTTACATCCGAAATGTATTGTTTTAAAGTCAAATAGAATGTCAATGTTGAAGTTTGTAGTGTCTTGTTAATCTCTGTCCAGTTTTTATAGGGCAGTCCCGGAACACATGATCGTGATGTGCTATTTGGCAACCACAGTTTCTCCAATGTACCATTCTAACAGGGATTTAGAATTTACAACATGCTCAGTGAAGAAACATGACTTTATTCAAATCATTTTCTAAAGAGAATATTTCTTACTCTTTACAGTTCTCCTGGTCAGATATTAAATGTCCTACCTTGACGTCTTTTGGACTTGAGTCCATTGTGTTGCCACTGGTTGAAATATTGATTTTTTTGGTTCCAAACACGACTTGGACCAATGATTTCAATAAATACTTATTTCAAATCTGAAAAACGTATATATCAGCCGAATAGATTCTTCCCGACAATTAATCAAGTCAAATGAACAGGTTTGAATGGACTATTTCTAACACAAAGAGTTCAGAGCCGGTGGGAGAGAAATATGTCAATCTGAAAATTGACATGAGGGGAAAATCTATAGTGTTGTTCAAGGCAGTTTGAGTACCCAGTCGAAGTTTAATCTTGAAAACTGGCCCTGCTGACCCTCTGTTCTGGTTGGTGGAGAGTTCTCACTGGAAATGTTGGGATTTACTCTGCTGTCCAGAGTTCGTTATTACTCGAGATGTGGATGATACTTTTTGGACTACATAGCCTTGGTCTTTTACTTAACTAGAAGACAAATTCATGTAAATTGTGAACATAAAGGTTTAATCAGGCCGAAAAATGTTATCTGTCGATGTCAGATTTGATTACTGAACTATTCCATATGTTGAGAATAAGTCTTAAAGTCGAATGGACTTTAAAGATACATAAGACCACTGGATTGGAGAACTATTTATGTCGTAAAAGTGTTTATATTAAAGGGTATACACATATTGTGCAAAATTTACTTTTTGAAGATTTTAACCAGCATTTTCCTTCATCATAAACACACATGAGTTGTATTTAACGCTCCGCTCTTTTCTCACTCTTTTTTCACACTTATTGTGCTTTATCTTTTGTATTTTGTAAAAAAAAATTGTACTTTACTTGTACAATAGGGACACGTGCTGGAATCGCTTTAATTTAACTTGTTTTTGACTTTGTTCGGCTGGATTATTGAGTGTTTTCGTCGTGATGTGCGCTAGCTCTGAGCTAGCCCCCGGCCCCCCCGCGCCCTCCGGCCGTCCTGACGTACAGTATGCCGCCGGTACACGTTTATATAAAAGAGGAACTTCATGAACGATCGGGACACGCACTGGAATCGCTTTAATTCAACTTGTTTTGACTTTGTTCGGCTGGATTGAGTGTTTTCGTGTCATCGCGATGTGCCCTGGCTCCGAGCCCCCCCGGCCCCCCTGCGCCCCCCCGGCCGGCGCCGTACCGCGTTTGCACAAAGGAGGAACTCATGAAACTGCGGAGAACAGTCGTCTTACCCGGAGATCGTCACGTTATCCCGTCGGACATCCTAAGATTTTTATAAGAGATCTTCTACTGAGAGTGTTTTTCAAACTTCCTATAAGTTATTTGTTCTTTTCTTCTGGATCTACCTCTGTATCTACCTGCGTTGCATCAATGGAATTTCCCCATGTGGGACAATAAAGGAATATCTTATCTTATCTTATCTTATTTAGCTTCATTGTTTCATTAATCTTGTTTACAAGGTTGTCTTCTCTGCTCTGCTTCTCTGAGCCTCACAAAGCATGTACTTATATGCTGTTTTCAAGTCTATAAATCAGGGCTTGAGACTAACACTGTCCCGTTGTACCAGGGAGGAAAAAATAGAGGCTGGGACAATCAGAGTTTGTCCTCAGAGACGGTAGGCTGTGTCTCGGGACAGACAGCCCCGTCCCTTTAGTCAGTTGTATGACACGGGTGGTGGAGAGGCAGCAGTATCAGCACATCTATCACACACTTCATCATGATCGCTCTTTAAAGAGTGCAAATATCAGCATCGTTTTAAGCTGTATTAATAAGGACCCCTCACATCTGTTTGTCTTTGTCTCTCACTCTCAGAGCAGAGGGGACGGACACTGAAGCTGCTGCTGCTCCGTGTTCTGCCTGTTCTCTGGACTAGAGCTGTCCATATCCGTGACCTTCAGGAATATATAATAATCTACAATTTATATGAGGCTTTATTTTTCTATCAGAGCTGATGCTGCTGACTGTTATTTCCCCTGCTTTAAACCAGTCACTAAAAATGAAATAAAACCCTCAACGTCACATAGAATGCAGTCACAGACAAATCTAATGCTTTTCACCACGAATATACAAGCTTATTTTTTTTAAATAAATCAAAATCAAATTTATTTATAAAGCACAATTCATACAACTGCAATTCAAAGTGATGACAAGTAATGAGGTAAAAACACAGTACAGTTTATACAAATGTAAAACAATGTACATTAGAGTAAAGTAAAGAATAAAAATAATGTTGTCCTCTTTGTGAAGCTGAAACTGATTTACTCTGATTATTAGTGGTCTCAAGCTCTGCACAAAAGAAAATCAGATTTCAAATTCCTGGATAAACATAAAGAGGAATGTACTGACAGGACTTTTCTTGCACTGTAACAATTTCCTTTTCAAAGCTAAAGCATCCATCCATCCATATCCATCCACTTTATGTTTTAAATGTCCAGGAGCGTAAATAATAGTTCTCTTTATCAGATGGTTGACAAAAGGAATAAACTTTGGAAAACGTCTGAGGGCCTTTGCATTTTAAGAGGATTTCACTTGCAAGGACCACGCCACAACAATGGAATTTGAGAGAATGTTTATTGAAAATAGTTATGACTATGATGATCGATGATGGACTGATTAGAGTTGGCTGGGTAGAGACTCGGGATGAGGGCTCCGTCTCAGATACCATTCAGAACCCCACCTCCTTAGATGGTGATGTGTTAAGGTGACGATGATGGAGACATGGGGTCCGAGGGCGGGGTCGAGAGAGCAGAGACAACGAAAGATGCTGGGATAGGCCGGTATAAATATGGCTTCTGGATAATTAGAGGTGTGGTTAAAAAGTGGTTGCGGGAGGAGGAGTAGGAAGTAGAGGCGTGGTCCAGCTCCCGAACTTCAGTCAATGATTAACAGTCAACAACTACAATTATTAAGGCCACCAAGAATATATTCAAATAGATAACGGAAAATAAATACATTTTATTTGGATTAACTTACTTCAATGAATTGGGGAGAAATATATAAACCGTATTTTCCGTACTATAAGTCGCACCTTTTTTCATAATTTTGGCCGGGGTACGACTTATACTTATATTTATACTTATATACTTATACTCTAGAGCGACTTATATGTGATATTATGTTGTTATTTTCACACTTGCAACTGCATTTCATACTCCAGTGCGACTTATTCATGTTTTTTTCTTCACTATTATGCATTTTTTGGCTGGTGCGACTTATACTCGGTGCGACTTATAGTTCGGGTTGACAATAGATCCATCGTCACCTCTTGTCATCTCTCCATACATGTATTTATATTTGTTATGCTGTGGAAAATATCTACATGTTGGAAAAGTATTTTTGTCCTTTAGTCTCTTCCCAAGTAAGAATTTCCTCTGTTAGCCCCGTCTCCTGTGCTGTCTGCTCCTGTCCCCTCTGACAGGCCTGACCTGGAGCCACGGCGCTATCACCTGTCACCTCTTTGCCTTTTTCCTCGCTGAAACCCGATCTGATGTGTACCTCGGCCCACAAAAGGAGCATCCAGGGCGGGGGGGGGGCATATCTTCGACAGCTCTTGCGCCTCCTTTGTTATCGTCTGTGGTCCACCTGCCCCTGTATTATTACAGCCAGCTGATAAGAACTCATCTCTTCACAATGGAAGCTGATACGGGGGCCATGGAGCGGGGTTGCCATGTACTTGCAGCAAGTTTCATCTCGTGTCCCACAAGATAACCATCCGTTGTCTTGTCTAGTAGAGGTTCTGAGATGCTACAGATAAAGGCGGGTCAATTACATGTGGTATTAAAGAGCAGCTGGATGAGAGGTTGGACATTGTAATATAATAGAGTGCCACTAGAAAACTTCTTGCATTATTCTGCTATTTACATTATTATTTTACATTTTACTTTCACTGTAAACTGCAACATTGATCTAAAACAGGCTAACTGTGGCCCAGGGGCCAAATGCGGTCTTCAGATCAATTGTTCTTAGTCTATAGTCATATAGCAGTACAGTACTTGCGTTTAGTTTGTAAGACATACTTTTGTCAAGGAATTAGTGTGGGGAGCTGCCGGAACTGCTTTTATCGTGTCATAAATGGTAAATTTCTTTTAAAATAAAGTACATGTTTAACACCAAGCATTTTATGTGAAAAACTTTACTAGTCGCCCCAAAATCTGCCTGAATAAACCCAATATCAAACATTTTGTGGGTTCTGTTGAAGAGCTATGTCTGAATAAAGGTCTCGTGGCTCAGTCGAATCTGTCCTAAAGCCACTCATTTGACTTATTCACTGCACTGACCGCACTGCCCTCTGCTTTGTGTTGATGAAGTAGGGCTGCGGCGATGCACCTTTTTTCAATACCGATACGAGCATCTGCTGACTCCTCATATCAATTGACATCGGGTAACTTTCATTGAAACTAGTTAAGACTAATAATGTTGTGAAATGTGTCCTCTGCATTGGACCCGTCCTTCAATACCACTGGAGCGGTGGGACTGGAGAACTAATTTCCAGGTATTGAACTAGGCTTGGTCAGGATCACCATAGCTGCAGGATGTTTTGGGTTGAACTTCATCAAATCTTGTCCTAAATGCTAAGGTTTGTTATCACCATAAGTAATAACAATGCCTAGTAAATAGATGGTAAGAAAGTATTGTCCAATAGCACACGACATCACGATTCCAGACAAACAAACTGGTGAAAAAACTGTTTTCTTGTTCATTCAGCCAATCAGAGTCCGTGAGTCAAAGAACCCCTTACATCAGTTTTGGTTCCTACAATGGCATATGGATGTTTAAAAGGCACATATTCTAAATGTTAATGCATTGTAAAGCTAGAAATGATACGTAAAAAACTAGAAAATGTTACGGATGGTTAGAAATTGAAATGAAGGATGCTTTTTTTCTTGCCGGATGACACAGCGGTACATGCTGCATTTCTCCATCTTTACCTTTGGCCTGCTCTCTTTTCCACTGTGTCATGACCGCTTTTGAACATGATTGAGATTATGACCGTAAAACATGTCCTCGACACACGAAACCACGTTGGCGTTTGTTTGTCCGAAGGGAACGTGACTTGACAGATCTTTTTTAGTAACCGTGGAACACGTTATTGACCAAAATAGGTAAGTTAGCTGCACGAGAAAGCGTCGCCAGACAGTCAGTCTAAAATGCTCCATTTAGCTCCAAGTTCAGCTTCCACTCCACAAACAATGTCTCTGTCATCATTGATTATTGATTCAGTGTCTTCAGAACCTCCAAAGTAAGTCAGTTTGAGCTGCTCAAGGCATTAGCTGCACGATATGACATTACCGAGCTCAACCAAACCACTCTGCAACCTGTTGGCGCAAACCGTACATTCAAGTCATTTCAGATTAAAAAAAAAAAAAAACCTTTGAAACAGTAGATGCTATTGAAGCTGACGTCTTTACTTCTTGCTCACTTCTCCATCACACTCATTGTATATTCCGTGAGACATTTCTTGTTCCGTCCGACTCGCTCTTATTGCCTTCTGCGGTTTGAGTTGAGGGCTACAAATGAGCTCTGAAAAAGTGACCGGGGCTAAAACACAGCGCACTGACCTTTAGCGAATGGACAAATGGAGCCGAGCGGCGCAGGAGGAGGCTGTATTTCGGACTCACTCCTCAATAATTTATGTTGGGGGTGCGGGGACTACTGTGGGCCGGAGGAGGCAAGGTGATTAACTTTAGTGACTCAGACACTAAGCTCGTGACCTTTTGAGGAAGAGGGAAGAGCAGACAGAGGAACAAGCATATAATTTTCCACAAAACAAATTGGATTCTTCCATGTGAATTTATATAGTAGTCGTTCTCAACTTGTGGCGGTAATGGCTTCTTTTGGCCTGGCATAGTACTAGTTTAGCCCTGCTTCCTTTTTATTAAAGCACTTTGTAAAGCTAAGCTAATTCACTTTATGCCTTTGTTAATTATTCATCCACTGATCAGAGTAAGTCTTAAAGGCGCTGTACCTGTCATGGTTATTGTCTTAATTGCTCACTTACCTAATGCATTCCTAGCATCTCAATTATTCACCGTGAGTTTTGTCAGGTGGTTTCAGGTCAGGTGCGGCAGGCAGGTCAGAAAAAGACTGCCCTACGCGTCTAAGTGTATAAACTTTAAAAGCACACGTGTCCCTCTTGAATGCTGGTTTGGTTAGTCTTCCTTGTCTGTAGATCAGTGGATGGCACACTTTTGAAATAAGATCAATTCAAGTTCAAGCCCTGCATAATTATTGTAAAAATATGAATTTCACATTAATATCACAGCTGCTGATGTTTGTGCATGCTGTTAAGAAGTTTATTTTCAACAGTGTCAAGGTTACCCGGTGCACATTTAGCAAGTAACAAAAACTGTCATTACCAATTGCACATTTTGATTTTAGATCACAAACTCACCTGACCTTTGCCTTTCGCTCTGCGGATAAAGGATAGTTTAATTATGGAGGCAATTCAAAAGGCCAAAGTTCAGCTGCACATTTTGGCTTTGAAAAACATATTTTTTGTTCAGTCACAGATAACATTTCTAATAACACAAGATTTAACACTTAAATAATGACTTACAGTTACTTGCATGGCAAAAAAATTAAGAAAAAAGGACACATTTATGCAAATGGTCATCTTTAGGCATTTTGTTCGCCATAGAAACTGAAGCACAAATCTGAAGCACACAGGGGCTTATTCATAACTTCAACTAGCACGTTCTGCACGTTTTGAAAAAAAAAACATCTTTTTTGGGGGTTTTTCTCAGTTTCACCGAGGCCGACATGGTCCGGAATTTACACATATTACAAGGTCAAATATTAGTATTTATCTTGAATTTGTTTGGTAAAGCTAGTTCAGATTACTTCAACCTTATGTGCTCTAAATATCAGTCTGATATTTGAATTTCTTTGTTTCACCTTTTTCATCACATTTCTATCTTGAAGGAACCAATGCAAATGCAAAGGGAAGGTTGTTAGAATTCTTGCCTGCATGAAGTGTGCAAAAAGGCACCTGAAGGACAGTCAGACCATGAGAAACAAAAATCTCTGATCTGATAAAACAAAGCTTGAACTCTTTGGCTTGAATAACAAGCATCATGTCCTCACGCTCATCACCAGGTCAGTACCATCTCTACAGTGAAACATGGTGGTGGCAGCATCATGCTGTGCAGCAGCAGGAACTGGGAGTCAGGATCAACAGATAGATGAAAGCAGCAGTTACAGAGACATCCTTGATGAAAACCTGCTCCAGAGCGCTCTGGACCTCAGACTGATTCATCTTCCAACAAGACAACGACCCTAAGCGCACAGCCAGGAGAACAAGGGAGTGGCTACAGGACAACCCTGTGAATGTCCTTGTGTGCCCCAGAGGCCAGACATTGACTCAATTGAACAACTCTGGAGGGATCTGAAAATGAACCAACACTCACCAACCAAACATATTTGGCTTTGGAGGTTCTGCAAAAAAGCACGAGAGAAACTGCCCAAAAATAGGTGTAACAAGCTTGAAGCATTATACCCAAAAAGACTTTAGGCTGTAATTAGTACCAACACTTTGACAGTAGAAAATAAATAAATACAAAATTCAACCAAGTTTTTTTTTCCATTTTCCCAAAATCTTGAAAAATTACTCAAGACTCAAGACATTATGATATGCCGTTAACATCCTTATTTGTTATGTAAACGTTTTGTTATTAAGCCTTAATTTGACAATGTTGTGTTGGTTTTACTTTAACGTGTTGGTTTTACTTTTACTTTTGATCTATCAATTGATCCTTTCTCCATGATGTCATTAGTTTTAAATACAGTCTTAAGTACCAATGAGGCCTCCGCAGTCATTCTCTTCTGAGATCTTGTGCTGGTATCGTGGCTTCTCCACAGGGATTCCACTCTTCTCTCTCTCTCCCATCACACCATCGCTGCTTTTAACGTCCTGCTGTGGCTCTGATTGCTTTCTGATTGGCAATTCTGTGACAGTGACTCAGTTCAACTGCCAGTCATTTAAAAAAATACATGTTTGGCTTGAAATACAGTGCATTTGCACCGAATCACCAAAGCAAGTTCCTTTGTTTGTGAATTCTGTTCATTAGCAACGACAATAAACCTTTTCTGATTCTGATGTACTATGTTCTCTTTTTCCTTGTGAATATCTAATGTTCATTGATTTTGTTTTCTACGTTTACGCACTTGTCTTTTCATAAACAAAATGTCTTGTTAAAGTTCATTGACAATACAGACTTTTAATCAGTGAACATGTAATGTAATGTATTCCAAAGTCTGAACACGTTTCTATTGAGGATTGGCTGTAAACCTTTCAAATTGATTAAAAAGCCCCATGCTGATCATTTAGGAATGACTTGTATTATATGTTTGGGACAAATAATAAACAATACAAAATAAAAATATTTCGAAGATGGTCATTGGCCATCTGATTGCTTGGAGGGCCTGATCTGGCCCGCGGGCCCTGAGTTGAATAGGCTTGATTTATGATTTGAAAATATTAGATTTTGTGCTCGCCAGTGTAATGTTTTTATTTTTTAAGCTCTGGCAACAACAATCCCCAAGCATTTAGTTTACTTTGATTCAGATATTGCAATTACATTACAACCTTGTATATGTATTTACATATGTAATGAAATGCTGCAAAGACGAGGTAAGAAAAATCATTGTTTGTTTAGTCCAAAAATATTTTATTGGTGGTTCTTAGTCACATTTTCCTCCCTTGTCAAATAATATGTAGAAATAGGAAGGACAATTTTGAAAAACTGGTGAAACTGTGGTGAAGTTCAACGTTCTTCCCAATGTTTATGGCAAAGTCCTGAAAACATTTGTGAAACAGTTGACTAACCTGTCAAATGCATGTAAATCCCTCCTGTCAGTTTTGTAAAGCTGATTGTCCATAGTCAGTTAAACATGTCATATTACTTTAGTGACTCTTGCTGAAAATGGCAGCCTGCAGGTTTACACCATATTTTAAACTGCTGGATTCATTTGGACATGGGACTCAGCATGCAGCGGTTGTCAGCTCCCAAAATGAAGCTTGTAATAATAGATGAAAGCCAACAGGAAAGAGGAGTTTGTGGGTTTGTGACAGCGCTCAGTGTCAATTTTCGACAGCAGCTCAGACACACAGCAGCCCAGACACACAGCAGCCCGATGTCGAGACGGTCTAATCTCTGCAAGTTTTTCTACTTTTCAAATACCTCATAGACACTGACATCTACAAATACACACTTAACTGCATGAACAGGCCAGAATTGTCTTACTAGAAACAGTATAATTTTTTGCTGCAGTGGGTTGAAAGCAGAGATGAGTTTTACATAGACTTGAGTAATATATTTTACAGTTTGTATTTACATGAGTCAAAGTGTTGGTTCCTCTTCCCACTGTGAGCAAATCTACAATTGACAAACACTATTTATTACATTTTGCCTTCTATCCATTGAAATAGCCAGATTGTGTGCATTATTTATTGTGTTTTCCTCACATTTAGAAATCAAATAATACATTCTGACAGTCACTCTAATAAATCTTATTGCATTTAAGACGGTGAGTTTCCATCCAATGTCTATGGTGGACGCGCATCCAGGATCTAGGTCCGTCCAGCGATTTCGTTGCATGTTCCAAGTGTTTGGCGTCTAGCGTCCATGCATCATAGGTGTTGGAGTTGGCCTTATCAGGAGCTTCCTTCAGAGTTGTAGTCATTTCTCCGAAGAGCAGACGCACATTTAGGGTGTTAAAGGCGCTTATCCAGCAGTCGACGGTTTGAATTTTCCTCCCTGTGTGTACTGAGACCTAAAATGCTCCAGTTTGTTCAAACCTAGTGATCAATAACTTTATGCTAATAACTTTAAGCTTTACTCAAAAAGACTAGGGAAATAAATATACTGTCTTTCTGCTTTAAATCAAACTAAAAACTTGGCAAATCAGAAAGTATAAATCCTCCAGATGCTTTAGTGTTTGCTTGCATGTCTCCGGAAAACTAAGGGATTAAAAAGTTGTAGTGAATTTAACTGAAATGTGTGTGAATGCTGCTACCAGCTGCCAACTGTAAATATAGATATTTCTTTTAAAAAACAAACTTGGTGAGAATGTGATTTAATTGTGTTTTTTTCTGATCCGTGCACATATTGGCACTGAGTAAACTACCTTAAAATTCAGACTATTGAGCGCACCTGAATATAAGCCACACCAACTAAATGTACAGCAAAATAAAACAAAATATTGTAATTGTTGTAACTTCAGATATTTACACAGAAACCTGCAGATTCCACAGGTTTGGAGGGACCAAGAAAATTCTCATTTCATTTTTTATATATATATATATATAAGTATATTTTTTATCCTTTACCTAATTTTATCTGTAAATTCTTAATTTATGCGTGCATGTTTGTCTAGATGTTGCTATGATTATTATTTTATTATTCATTGTTTTATGTTGCACTTTGATGCTGGGACAAGTTCCGATGTTTGCAAATTGTTCAATGACAGTGGCAATAAAAGTTTTCATGGAAATATTATTGCTTTGCCTTTGGATGATTTTAACCATATCTATTGCCGTGGAGACAAAAGGGGACACTACTAACTGTAAATGTGTGCTTTTCTATTCACTCACTCTGTCCTTTAGTCCTCCAAACCCTCACGCTCCCCTTTAATCCTCCAAACCCCGCCTCTCACGTTCCCCTTCAATCCTCCAAACCCCGCCTCTCACGTTCCCTTTAGTCCTCCAAACCCCGCCTCTCACGTTCCCTTTAGTCCTCCAAACCCCGCCTCTCACGTTCCCCTTTAATCCTCCAAACCCCGCCTCTCATGCTCCCCTTTAGTCCTCCAAACCCCGCCTCTCACGTTCCCCTTTAATCCTCCAAACCCTGCTTCTCACGTTCCCCTTTAATCCTCCAAACCCCGCCTCTCACGTTCCCTTTAGTCCTCCAAACCCTGCTTCTCACGTTCCCCTTTAATCCTCCAAACCCCGCCTCTCACGTTCCCTTTAGTCCTCCAAACCCCACCCCTCACGTTCCCCTTTAGGCCTCTAAACCCCTCCCCTCACTCTTTCCCTTTAATCCTCCAGATCCCGTCCACCACAGTTCCCACTTTAATTAACGCAAGAGTTAACAAAATTAAGTGTGATCCCATAATTGACTGCGTACAGGGATTTTGTAGCTACAATTACAATACTTTATAATTCATGTATAAAAAGATAAAACTAAGTATTTATTTATTTCCTAAAATATATGGTCACTCGTTCTTCCACCCAAAACCTAGAGCGATGCCACTTGTTTAATCTACCGTGGCTATAAGCATAAAACATCCTTGCCTCCTTCTCCTGTATCCTTCCCTCCAATCATTCCCTTGTTTCCTTATCTCGTCTCCTTTCCCAGGCTCCTTCCCTCCCTTCCTCTCCAGTCAATCTGACAAATCCATTAGGGGTCCATTACAGTGACTTTATGAAAAGGAGCTCTATTATTCCGGTGTGGCTCTGACAGCGGCGTCATAAATAAGAGCTGATGGTAATGACAGGGCTGAGGGGATTTAACCAGGCTCCATCCTCTGCTCACTAGACGGACACCAACAACTAAATCCATCACTGTGCACCTGTAAAGATGATGTGTACTGGAAATGCAGGGTTCTTAAATACCCGTCTGAGGTTTTTGAATACATACGCATCTGTCATCCTCAAACAGTTTGGCTAGTGGACTGAGTATTACTGCTAAGATGTTATATTGAAAACCAAAGTGAAAAGTATCTGTCCCTGTTGTGAAGAGTGTGTCAATCACAGACTAAAGTATTTCTATTCATGACGAAGGAAGGCCAACGACACAAAACATTGCAATTTTTAGCCAACTTTACATCTAACTTAGACATTGTAGACAATTGTGTCGAACTGTCATTGTCCTGTGAAGCCTCCTGACAACGTTGTCACCCCAGAAAGTACTAGACATAAAAAAAAGCCCTCATATTTGTGTCGGCTTTTGGCTACATTTGAAGCCATTGTTATTTAGGTACACTTTGTCCTCAGCATTTGACCCATCCTTCAATGCTGCTGCGTTAAAATCTGGTCATTCATTTTAGCAACGCCACCAGGAATTAGCAGGGCACCCAATACTCTTCCCACACAGACACACACATATATGACATGAAACATTGATACACTTTAAATAAGTTTCATTTATTAATTACGTTTCATTTAGCATCATCTTTTGGACTTGAAGCAGTTCCCTTGATGCATCCAGTTTAGAGTTTTTAATGTCCGTTGACCATGTTCCTCATGTCGCGGTTCATTTCATTTCCTCATGGCCACTAAAACAGTCCCTCCCATAACTAATAAACAGGAGTTCAACCTGAGCCAACAGGTTCTTTAACTCTCAGGACACAATCCGAAACCAGACGAGGTACAAAGAAAAAAGAGGAGGCTCCCCGCCAGTAAGAGCCTGGATGTAATTACATTACGTTGAATGCACAATACATGACACATGGAGACAAGGGTAATTTAGTTGAGTACTTGAGTTTGTGACGTACAAAGGATAGTCAGCGCCGAGCCACGGATGCAAAAACACAACCACAGACCACACACGCCCACGACGTCCATACACAACTGTGAGGCATTTTGACTATTATTAATTTTGTCTCATGGGAAATGTGTCTCGTCCCACTTCTTTAAATGACATATGTGACGGAGCACCGTAAAAGTCGGTTCAATATTGCAATATATGTTTCAATAGTAAAATGTTCCTGTTCAGATCAGGCTTTTAGCTACAATTTGAAAACACCCCGTTCAACCGGGGGCTTAAAACATTTTCACGACCTTTTTTCAACGCTTTTACAAAATAAAACAACGCTTTTACAAAATAAAACAACGCTTTTACAAAATAAAGCAACGCTTTTACAAAATTAAGCGACGCTTTTCCAAAATAAAGCAACGCTTTTAACGCGGAGGCGCCTACACGGCGATCTAGAGCGGCGCCCGCACGCCTCTCGTATCATATTGACTTTCCATACTCTCGCGCCGCCTGCGCCTCTCGGCCGTGCAGATCACACTCTGCCACTTAGGAGCGGCATATTGCGCCGTATTTTACATGGTATTTGGCCGTGGAGGTTCGGCAAACGTGGAGCTTCGGCATTTTCCAGACCACGGCTCGGCAGCCAATCAGAGCCAAGCACACAAGGTTTGTCGACCAATCAGCGCGCAGCATGCACATTTTCACTTGTAAACAGTCAACTGTCATGGCGCGGACCACGGCGGACTATCGTCAAACGCTTCCCGGCCCGATTTAATGATGATCCCTTTTCTAAAATGTATTAATACAAATTACACCGTCCTTGCCCTCGAAAATATCCGTCCACATGTCGAGATACCCCGTCCAAACAACGGGAAGACGGCCCTCTAGCTAAAAGCCTGGTTCAGATATTGCACAAAAAGTGAATGGACGGATACCGATCAATGACTATAGATGTTATACTCAATATTCTTATTTTTTGTACAGCTTCAAAACAAATTTGTATATCATTTGTTGACAATTTATCTCCCACCTGTACCAACGACTGTTTTGTAGATGTGGAGTTTAGATCCAGAAATAGCATAGACTATAATATGTTGGAGTGTGAAGCCGTACATTTGATTGAACACGGGTGTCATCTTCTTGGACCTTAAAGACCCGAGAGGTGACAAATGGTGGCCATACCTTGATGTTGACCCGGTGCACTCAGCTTTCAGAGACTGTTTGGTGGAGGGTTTTTCCATTACCAGTGACGACCTTCAGAGCAGTGCGTCCTATCAGTGCACCACAAAGCAACTCTGTAAAAATAACGGAGAGCAGAGGTTACGCTGATGGAGCAGGGTGGTGACAGAAGTCTGTAAAGAAGTGGTAATATTCTGTAGATGTAGCCTATTGTGGGCTGTTATTGCATGTATCCCGGGCTGTGTGTGTGTGCAGGGCTGACTCCAACATACACCTGTGATCTAAAGAGCATAAGAGCATGTGGGTGCGCCCTGTGACAAGCCATCCACTCTTTTGTTTTGGCGCGTAACACAATTTAGACTAAGGTTGGACCAAATATTGTTGCTAATATCGGGACCTGAGATTTTTGTGTGTGGTTGCTACCGTCGTGATGTAATGGGTTTGATTCTCTGCCTCAACTATTTGTTGATCGTCCATATCTTCTCTCTCCCTGTTTCATCCCACAACTGTCCTGTCAAATAAAGTCTTTAGGCCATAATAACAATAATAATTCATATTTTACATGTAAGATGAAAGAGAAAATTGTACTGGGACAAATGATGCATTTACAAACGCAACTTAGATTGTACGTTTGTCATCTTTTGCTCGTTTAAAATGTGTAAAGGGACGTGCATCTTTCACTAGAACGAGTGTCAGGGAAGATTTGGAACACATGAAGAGGGAAGGCGTTTTCCAAGACACTGAATAAAAGACACTGGTGTGAAAGGGCATATTTGGCCAAGAGCAGTGCGTCCGAAAACCGAGTGCTGTACTCAGTGATCCGTTCAGCTGCCAAGGTGTCGTAAAAGTGAAATTAAATAGAAATGAAAAATTAAGTTCAAGAGGTGGTGTCGTGTTTAAAAAATCATAAAAATATCCCATGTAAATCATTTTCCCCCAACTTTTGAAAGGTTAATGATCACATGAGTCTCTAAAATATTATGTTTATTGGAACTGCAGTGAAAGAATTCTACACAGTCCAGAAAGCCTTTTTTCCATAGAACACAAAAACAAACTGCTCGTGTTCAGCTGACAGGGACAGCTTTAACAAAGGTCGGATTTTGTGGTAATTTTGCCTTTTTTGAGATCATGAACTCTTTCTCTGTGGAAAATCATCCAGTTTTCTTTAAAAGAGCTGTTTAATGTTTAGCTTCTTCGTCTCGCTCTGCTCCGCTCTATAGCAACACTGGCTCGTATTAGTCAGAGCAGTCACGTGGAACACAAGCCCACACTCCTCGCATGCGCTCGTGTGGTAGAAGAACACTACTGCACATGTTCGGTGGACTGTGAACTACCGGATGTAGCGAGTCACTAAAGGCTATATTGGCAACACGCGCCAATGAGTGGCTCAAAACGACAGCTATGTTTGTTGCCTGGGGCTTGGTTTCCTCTCCATCATAGGCCATAATTTCATCATAACGTACAAATTTCACCGCAAAAACGTGACACACTGAGGCAAAAATGGTGAGTCTACATCATAAAATGAATCAAAAACACGATATAAACAACAGCTATTTGTTTCAGCTACAGTAACACAGTAAAGCTAACAACAGCATGCTAACAGTGCACTTCCTGTAATAACATGCAGACAGCACACAGCGGTCACATTTTCACCCTAAGAGCTGATTTTACAATATCCGTGCTGGAGAAAATCTGTTTTTGCTCAAATACGAAGACGATAATCGGATACAAGGTCCACTACAATGACACCAGAAAAAGTATACATAGTTCCCCTTTAAATTTAAGTTGCTCATACTAGCAGGACAATACAGGAAGATGGTATCCACAAGAAGCTTAACAAATCTGAAATGTTTATACTGCTTCAATTATGTGTGTTCTTCATCTCACTACTCTTTTTGGTGACTCAACAATCCATAATGAGTTCCAAAATTGACAGCTCATTTCAAATACGTGTGGAAAAATGTGAAAAAGAAATAATGCGTGTAACTGTAACTGACATGACTTGTTTGGTAGCCATCCAAACCACAGAAAGATGTTTTAGCATTTGCTCTTAGTCATCTCACTGTCCCCAGGAGCTTAGGCCTGTCAGAACTCTTTCCCCCAACGCAAATCCTGGAAATCGGAAACGAGCAGATGACAGGTCAGGAGTGAATAAATAGCAGGTGTGACGGGTGGCAAATTGAGACTTCTGCTGAGGGAAGAAAAAAATGCTGCTTTGAAATGTTGGATGATGAAAAATATGTTCGGGCTTGTCATTCTGGGAGTTGCTAAACTTGGCGACGCTACAGTTTCGTCACAAAGCTGCAAAAAGCCTGAAGGAGGAGTCATTTATTACCTAAAGACAAGTTCCTCTCCATTCCCCGTTCGAGTGTGCGCAGCGCCAGCAGGATGTCCATATGGTTGGGGCTTTTTTTCTTCTTCTTTCCTCCCTCCATCACCGCCGCCCTAGTGCCCTTGAGCAGCATCAAAGTCCTGGCTTCCACTCACATGCCACACGCTATTAGACTGGTTCCAAAACAAACCCAAACGTACAGCTCCCTCGGGCCCGTCCGCGCTGCTTTTATTTAACTTGACAAATAGCTTGAGTCACGCGCGGTGATACAGTAAGTTTGTTGCTGTGATAGAAGGCCGCTCGAATCGAAGCGGAGAGGGAGGAAGGTTGTTGGACACTTGGATTCCAATCAAAGGGACATTAAAGGCGCGCTGTGTAACTTTTCTGCTCGTCTCCATGGATGTGTTATTGCATTGCCTGGAATTGTCTCGACAGTGTGTTATTAATACAGCAGCAATGATTAATCGGTATAATTGTGACTGTAAAAAGAGCTTTATTATGCAAAATCAACTTTAATGAGATTATACATGTATTACAACAGTGTTTCCTCCTCATTAGCAGTGCATTTTGAGTATAACGGTGTTACACTTTTATCAGTAATGAGTAATATAACCAATTACCCTTTCCTCTGTCATAACGCCATTCCAAATTATGACGCAAATTGTGTTTAAGTGTCGTAAAGGTCTTTTTTGTTTGTTTTCCTGTGAAACTCATGGATGGTCTTATGTCTCTGGGCTCTTTGGGCAGTGAAATCAATTGCAGACCCCTGTGCCAATTAGTTTGCCGGATAAGTCCAATTAAAGGAAAAACTACTTAAAAAGGACGTTCTACATTAGGCAAGGCAAGTTTATTTGAATTTCCTTGTGTACGAATTGAGCTCAACAAAGTGCTTCACACATCAGGAAAAATGCTTTAAACAAAACAATTTAAGACATAAATTATTAAGCAGACCACCATTTTAAATCAATATGAAAAAGAAAAAGGATCTCTCTAGTTCCAAAAAAGGTGAAATATTTGAATGCCGTGGACAAGGTATGAAAACATTAGATATTTCACAAAATCGTTACCGTGATCTTTGTACTATTAAGAAATTTGTATCTGATTCAGGGCAGACACAGATTTATGCAGATAAAGGCACAATGAGGAATGTCTCTGCCAGACAAATACATTGGATTAAGAGAGAAGCTGCTAAAATGCCACTAAAAAGAAGCAAACAGGTATTTGAAGCTGCCTCTGGAGTGCTACGAACATCAAGCTGTAGGATCCTCCAGAGGCTTGTAGTTATGCATAAACCTATTCGGCCCTTAACCAATGCTCACAAGCAGAAACGGCTCCTGTGGCTCCAGAGATACATGAAGACTCTTTTTCAAACAGTCTTTTTCACTTATGAGTGCCGTGCAACCCTGGATGGATGGACGTCAGCAAGGAGGGTCCGTGAAGTTGTAAAAATGACCTCTGTAAAGTATGTGGAGTTTCTGACTGACCACTTTCTTCAATGGTACAAAAAGAAGAACCGTGCTTTCTGTAACAAAATCATCTCCATGCCGCAAATAAAATCTCTGCGTCATTGGCTGCTATGGACATAAAAGAAGAGAAACTCACGGTGTGGCCACCATCTTCCCCTGACCTCAACCCTCTTGAGACCCTTTGGAGAATCCTCACGTGAAAGATCTATGAGGGCAGAAGGCAGGTCACATCCAAACAGAAGCTCTGTGAGGTTATTCCGACTGCAAATAAATTCTCCACAAACAATGCAAGAATTGTGAAGCTCCTGTCAAAAAAGGGGGTCCTATGTTAAAATATAACTTAACCTGATAAGATTGAAATAGCTTTTGAGTTCAGTAAATATGACCTGTTAATGCTTCTAATTTAATAAATGACCATTTTCAGTTCTGTACAACAATAACATGGTTTGAAACTCTGCTGTGCATAATCATTTGGAACAGTGCGTTTTAAGTTTTTATTTTTGATCAACATTTGAATTGTACTCTAAAGATTGATGACTTGAAAATGATGATGTCTATGAGAGACAGGGCAGAGGCGGCAAGGATCTCAATGTCTTTATTTGATGCATAAAGGGAAAACAGTACATGTTGTTGTATTATCTTGATCCCGAGTCTGTCTTCTTACAGTTTAAATGCGGTTTAAATAGCTGTTATTTGTGTCCGATGTAATGGCACGGAGTCAGTTTTAAGATCATTTGTACAAGTTTACGGATAATGAGGAAGCACACAGTAACAGATTACTGTGTCCTATATGATTAACTTTTCACCTCTGAGAAACGCTTTAATAACTAACACTGGTTGTGGTGGCAAGAAAAGTTACATAGTGCACGTTTAACTTCTTTCTAATTTGTCACGCATGTTAGCTTTTCAGCATAATTTAGACTGCCCTTTCTGTCTTATTACACACCAATAATAGTGTGTGCAGTAGCAGCAATGGAAATAATGACCAGCTGATTCCTTCAAAGACACTTGTTAGTATGTGTTCTCAACCTGGTGGCTACATTTTGAGTCTTGGGGTAGAAAACAAAACAAAAAAACATGCACATTGTTACTAGGGGAGGGCAATATTGACAAAATTAATATCTCAACATTTTTTGGGAGTGTCTTAATAACGAAATATTTAGGAATGTGCTACAATGTTCTTGTAAATGTCTTCAAGTACCACACAAAACATGAAAGGCAAAAAATGACTTTAGTTTACTGTACCCTACTTTGGAAGATTACACTAGATGTTTCTGTAACGTTTTGAGGTCATTTTTGATTGTTTTACTTATACTGTTCTCAATATTCTAATCCTTATTACAATACATTGCAAATCAGTGGTCACTTCCCTTTCCTTCTCCAAGTGTCTCATTTCGAACCATATACTCATAACACTCCCATCACTCTGCTGTAGAATACGTCTGGGGTTTGATTACATCTGATTATTCTTCATACGGGCGCATGTTGACAGTGTAATTGGATTAACTGTGCACTCCAGTAATCACACACAGAGCACTAGACGACCACATCATTACTCCATTAGAAGTATGTGTACTTGTCATGTTGATGCATGTAATGGGTGGCACAGCATGCTACTGTTACTGTTATGTTTGAAAAGAAAGGAAAAGAGACGGAGGAAAAGATAAACTGATTTCTGTTTATGGAAGTGAAAGCGCATGATATGATAAAGACGCCAAATGACATAGTTGATTCAAATAATCAATGTTAATTTTTCATATGCGTCATATTTTCATTCATTATGTGTGTTAGTATCATTAGCAATACGCTTTTGTACTACTCTTTAGAAGCGTTAAGTGTTTTATGAATACTAACTAATTAGCATAATTTGTTTGCAGATCTGTAATAGTCCTTGTTTAGAAATAATGTAGCAAAGCTTTACTACATTTACTGATAATGTGGTATTGCAGGTATACAGTTACAGTTAGAGTTAAAGTACACACAGAGACTATACACGGAGACTGTTGGAGAGGATGTGGCAACCAGGAGGCAAATAACTATCATGTGTTTTGGGATTGTCCTGTTGTTCACGAGTATTGGACTGAAATCAGGTTTACAGACAATGTATGACATCACCATCCCAATGGATTTCAGAGTGATGTATTTGGGCCTCAGGACCAGCAGGACTCGACTGACATTATAATTCAACATTCGTAAAATGGAAACAAAACATACATTCAGACTTAATTTGAAAATGTATGAATTTGACTTTGGACTAGGCCCAAACTAGGTTTTCAAGGCCATGATTTTTTTTTCTCATTTATTTGTTGGATGTCTACTGTTTATAATTTGTTTTTCTCTCTGGTTGTGTTTTTCTTTCACAGTGTTTGTTTTTATGTGTTCATACATAAAAAAAAACAAAAAAAACATTAAAAAATATTTTTAAAAATGGATAATTCACCATTTTGCAGTGTCCAGAGCAAACTTCTGCAGCAAAAACAAACAAACAAGCAGAACAGTCACCATTGCGAGATTTGAAGAATCAGACTTTGATATGTTATGATGTGATATGTAAATATTTTCAACCATAAAAATGTGCCGCAATTTGAAAGACACTGATCTTAAGACATACTCTCGAATGGTTAATCGATTTAAATGTGGTACTGCTGTCAAAGGCAGTCTAAACCTTTCAGCAGCGCTATGATCTGGCCCAAAGTGCCCTCACAAGACCACCAGGAGTGCATGCAAAAACAACAATAACAATTGATATAGAAAAGTATCAGTAAACAGCATCTTCAAATGTAAAAAGGCAGATTAAACTCACGTTTCCTTTCCAAAAATGTATTTCCTTGTTACTGCAACTGCTTAGAATCCCAATAAAATACACTAGTCGACTGAGACACCATCATCGACCAAACGATTAAAGTCTTACAGCCCTGATACCTGGAAGGCCAAATGTTTTCATATGCTGTTCTTGGCATCCAACTTTGAAACCCACTGGCTTAGAACCTCCTCAATATTCTTCTTGTAGTGGTCTCTCTGTCTTTTTCCTATAAAACACCGCTTTATCCTCCTTCTCAGTAGCTCTCATTTTCCCACTCTCCACTGCCCGTGTCCCGCTGCAGAGAGCCTGACCCCTGATCCAGATTTATTAGTCTGTCAGTGGACGCAGCGGTGCAGCCCTGATCCTCCACCTCTGCCAGTGTGTAGGGTCTATTTCACTACGCACGCAGCGAGAGGCGGAAGGACACGTGGGGCGTTATGTGTTTCTGTGCGCAGTGCAGAGGTCGGGAGTGCAAGGGTCACGGCCACTCGCAGCACCAACCCACTGAAAATTGACTAGATTAAGATGTTGCTGGGCGTAACGGTTAGTGTGGAGGTAAACAGGAGGCTGGGATTGGCTTCTTGTACATCGGAGGTTGTTAAAGAGCGTTGGCGGCGTAATGGTTATGTATTTAGCATTAAAAATACCTTACCTTATGTACAGTTTTGTTGTTTGTACTATTTGTGACATCTTAGCAGTCCGTTTATAATTTAGATTCTTTTGCAATTAATCTTGCTGCGAATTTTGATTACGATGAACGGCGGTTACAAAAACGGTCTAATCAAGAGGTGGCAGTTAAACCTAACCTAATACTGATGTGCAATTCCGTCATATGTGCAATTACTGTTGGAATTCATGTGCAATTACTGTGAAATTCATGTGCAATTACTGTCGTGATCACATGCAATGGTATTTATATATTTATTTGTCTATGGGAGTTTTTATTTATTTATAGGAGATCTTCTACTGAAAGTGTTTTTCAGACTTCCTATAAGTGATCTGTTCTTCTGTATCTACCTCTGTATCTACCTGCGTTGCACCAATGAAATTTCCCCATGTGGGACAATAAAGGAATATCTTATCTTATCTTATCTTATAATAAATGACAGTATTAACGGCTTTACTGCTTCTCACTGCCGCGCCCTCCTCCTCTCACAGAGATGCAAATATACAGTCCATGGACACACCAGCGTAAGATTCGTTAGCTTCTTTAGCTTCTTTCAAAACATTTAAGAGTACTCTGCTGATTTACTTTGTGTTACTCTTTTGAAAAGCCAATTTAGTGCAAAATGTTTGAAAAAAAAAATCACTTTTTGGACCTGAATCTGAATAACCGTAATTACAATTATGACAAAAATAATCATGACAATTATATTTTCTATAATTGAGCAGCCCTACTCCACCAGCAACTTAAAAAATATATAATGCTCGTCTGGAATTCACGCCAATGCTTTAAGACGACGTGAGTCTGGTTCCAGTTTTTTTTTGTGTGTGTGTCTTTTTTTAACAATACCAATAAAAGACCAGAAAGCAAAAAGACAATTGTTCACCGAGTTTAGATGGGTCGTGATTGACCAAGGTGGATTAGCCAATCAGTGACACTTATGGTCCATCCGTATCAAAACAAACATGGCTTCTTACGGGGGAAACAAAAAGGAAACCAATATCACAGGTGCTGAACAAAGATCGCAAATGTCTGTGGAATTAATGAAACTCAGCTTTTGTTCCAAACCAAACATGACTAATGAACTCTTTTGATTGACATGTATGTGTTGTTAGCATCCGCGCTGCAGAGACTCTATTTCCCCTGTGCCCCTTGTGTTTGTCATGTGCTCTCATGGTTGTTTCTGTGTCTCTGCCCCTCACCTGCCGTCTGTTACTTCCTGGATTTCTCAGTCACCTCCCACCACACCTGCTGTCAGTCTTCTCATTACCTCAATTAGTTTCTCCTGCCACTTGTTTGTTTCCCACCAATCACCTGCTTCTCTGTGTGTAGTTAACTTCCCCTTTGTTCTGTGGCTGTTTGTCACTCCATGTCTGCCCTGCTTGTACTCACTCCTGCCCTGCGCCTGCCCTGTGCTGCCCTGCGCCTGCCCTGCGCCTGTCCTGCCCTGTCCTGTCCTGTCCTGTCCTGTCCTGTCCTGTCCTGTCCTGCGCCTGCCTTGTTTATCTGTCTACCTGAGCAAGTTTGTATTTTTCAGTTCTGGCTTTTTGGAAGTTTGGATATTTTGTGTTTTTTGACTTTTTGGAGCCTTTGCTTTTGGATTTTTAACTTTTTGTTAAATAAATTCTTATTTGCGTTATCCGGACTGCTTTTGGGTTTTTGCCTCCGGGATCATAACATGTGTTGATAGAAGCCAAATGCTGATGACGAAAGTTCTTACCGTACATACGATGTACAGTCATGCGAGTTTATCCTCCTAAAATGCCCTTTTTAAAATGACCTGACCCTGCCTTTGTGGCGTTTGGACACATCAATACACCTAGAATAGGCTCATGTGTAGTATTAAACGCGCTTTATTAGTTTATTTGAGTTTATTAGGGTTTTTTAAGTCCTCGTATTGCGGGTGTCGGAGCGAAGGAGACTCATGTGAGACTACGATGAGGCGGAGGAGAGGCAAACGGGATATCGGCGCTCCTGTTAATTAATCTCATCACTTTACATTGTGCTTTGGTATGCTGTTGCTGTTAGCAGTGGAGGAAAGCTAATGCGCTAAGAACAGCCCCACTCATCGTAAATAGGTTATTAAACTCACTAGAGAAAGATATTATTTTCTGTTTTTTTCAAGGTTAAAGTGCAATCACTGCAATAATGGGGCAAGGATAACAATGAATATGCTTATTATATGATAACCAAATGAATAAAAATGCAAAAAATATGCACCCTGCCCCGTCCAGTCACTTGACGTTCGCCTATCAACACCGCCACACCAAGCCTCCGGGGTCAAAGGAAACGGTGTCCTTTGTTTTAGAACATTAATGTTTGCCTTGCATTTGTTTACTATGTGATAGTAACCGAAATCCACTTTCTATGTTTATAACTGACCGTTTCAATTAGATGTTTATCTGGTCCGTTAAGTCGCTAGTTCACGTGTTAAGGCAAGTTTCCCAGTTACTCGAGGCATAGACTATTTCTTGGATGCTTTGGGGCTAAGATTGTTAGACTGGAAATAATTGCTGGTCGATACATACTGTACAGACATGCTACAATTAACCCTTTTTTTCCCTTTCGTTGGCTTATTTAGGGAATAGCCCTGAGAAAAGTGTATTTTATTTGCACGCAGAGCTTTCACCCGGACAGTTCCTGCAATGAATCTGCTCTGAGTTATGGTTCTGTCCAGTGCTATGGTATCTTCAGGTGGAATATGTGTTGCCTTGAGACCAGGAGGTTGTCAGTTCAATCCTACCTTGAACCAGTGGACTGTTACTATGTATTTGAGAAAGCTCTTTATCCCCCTTGTCCAAGTTTGAATGTTTGTCGCCATGTTTCCACCGGTCCTTCCAGGAGCAGCTCTGATCACAGTACCACCTTTACATGATCATCTGCGTGACGAGTGAATTGGTATAAACATAGCTTTAACAAGTGCAATATATAGTAAATCACTATAAATTACTCTTTTTAGTGAATGCCTGTTTAAAGCCAGGTGTCCGCTGAACAATAGTGTCTGTTGGCGTTGAAAGATAACTCATTGTGGGTAACTCATTGTAGTGGCTCAAAGATGAGGGTTGTAGGTCTCACAGTGAGACAGGAACAAAGATTGAACTTGTCGTATAACCTGTGATTTATTTCAAACGTGTCTGATATTTTGTAATCTTGGTCGCATAGTGAGTCCATCTCTTGCTGCCTCGACGATCAATCTCTGTCAAACATGTGACCAGTGAACAGTGAAAATAAGCGCTCCTCAATCTAACAGCCGTACGGGACCTTATCTTCCCACTTCTCTTTCATTTAATTACTTTTACAAAGGCAAAAACACAGCTAGCATGTAGCGCTAGCCTCAGCCACAAATAATGTGAGTATGTGCTACATTAAACTTTAAATCCCCAACTTCTTGTGGTGGGACACCTGTAAGTCTTTTAATGTAATTTTGTGATCAGCTAGCTATCTTGTTAGTTGTGCCGCTTTGATGTGTTATTGCAGATAGCCATTAGTAACTTCTTTTATATGTTGTCAAACTTTGTCTTATTTAAAACCATACTGTGTATCTTTCTGGAGGTAGCATGTCCGCTGCATGAGTCAAAGGAAATAGAACATTCTCAATGAAGATGATTTAGTATTTTAGATATGTTAGTAATATCCTATTTATTTTGCAATGCATTATCTTTTATTAATTGTAACAATTAAATTAAATGTTTAATTGTGTTCCTTCCCTTCACTCCCAATAGCAAACACCAACGTGTCTAGGATGGATCTGACATCAGCAGCTAATGGGGATCTTAATACACTAAACTAAAACCAATTACCTAATAATACACACTGATGAGCTTTTGTGCAAACTGAATACTTAAACCCGAGACAAAGTAGTGTCACTCCTCTGACATTAGGAGACATGTCTGTGCGGTCTCCATGGTGATACTATAAATACATAATTAGCCCGTGGTCATAGTCCGTCCTTGTTAGCTTCAAGCGGTGAGCAACATCTGGTACAAAGGCGCTCATATGAAGCCGGCATCAGTGAGTGAACGGGCCACGCTAAGCCTTTGTTATAGGGGAGACATCTGCTGTTTGTTGTGCACAAATTATTGATAGCAGTAAACAGAAAGTTGAGGGGAAAACAGACATTTCTCATGCTGATGAAATTTTCACGAGCTGTCAGCCCATTCAGACGAGTGCTTTGTTAGAAGCGCCAGGCGGGGGGGCTCCGACACGTACAACGCAAACACACTTTACACACGCCTTTGTGATCTGAAACTGCATTCTTCCAGCCCTGTTGGAACGCATCCTTCTGCCGTGAGAGTCCCACCAAAGTAGAGCCATTTTCAGGATGCTTTTGAGAAAATAGGGCATGACCAAGTGTTGGCAAGTGTTTAAACTTTTAATGTAGTGCAGTATTATTGTTGTTTTATTGTTGTTTTTAAGGCATATTTTGTTGGTCTTTTTCTGCTTTTAACACTGTCCAATCTGCACCTTATTTAATTTAAACGACTTACTCACTACATTGTAACTTCAAAAGCCATTTTCTGTACACAGACTAAACTTTACAATCTTTAACTTACCACAATTTTGACGAATCAAGCAGAATTTGTTGATATTTGACTCTGTGCCTGAAAAATAGGGGAAACGTTATCTTTTCACACAAGTTTTCAGTAAGATGTAGTTTACTCAAATACATTCCCTCTACAATTTTTCTTTTAAATTCCAAATATTTGCAATTTAGGAAATTTCTCCACAAAAAATGCTCTATTTTTAAATGAAAACATTACACGGTGAAAAACATACATACATTTTACTATTAGTCACCGCATGTTGTATTCATTTATGTATGAAAACTACAGAAAATGTATAATTTTCACCGACATCACACAAGAACAGTGGTACAGACTATTTTGACAACCTCTCAGGAGCATTGGGCAACCGCTAAACCCAATACAGACTTGACATGTTCCGGTAACCAAAAATTGACTTGCAGCTCGGCGAAACTGCTCGGGCAATTTTAAAATACACTGTGAAACGGCCGACATGCCACTCAATTCACAGTCCTTTCCACAGCATTGTTCAACTTCAGCTCTCCCTTACGTTTGTGTGTTGTTTACCTCTCAGGGCGATTCCACAGTGCTATTCTTGGCCTCTTTATTGACTCCAGCAGGCAGCCATCTTTGTTATCGGCCCACTGCGCGCCCGGGAAAGTGCTGCTCTAAGTGGCCGGACTGTTGAGTTGAAAGGGTGTATTTTCGAGACAATAACGCCGCATGGAGATCGGGGCACAGCGATTACCTGCAAAAGGAATCCCTCAAAGCCACTTCATGATCTGAATGGCTATTGTTTACGGCACAATAGAGAGGTCTGGATGAAAGCAGAAAGTGTACTATATAGATGCCTTAGTGACGAGATGGGAGGAGGGTCGCAGCAACACAATAAAGCAGCCAAAAACGACTACTACTACTGCTATCACTACGGTAGTACTACTGAAACTATAACTGCGTTTCCACCTTTACAAAATAAGTGTCAAGTGTATAACAAATGCGAGTTATGCAGTGTTGGCTTCGAAGCATTCAAACAGGTTTGGCTTTGCTAGAGACGCACTTTTTCTGTTATGTTGCTGTTAGCGGCCAACTTTTTGGTCATGTCCAAAACGTTGTGATTTTTTTTAAACACTCGAATAATGATATAGATGGTTTTACCACCAACGAAAATGCTGCTGCTTCTATTTTTGCCAAAATGTTACACTGAAGTTGAAAAGTTGAACGCTGACATCTTGCAACCCCTGTAATGCTGGCAAAAATCTCATCTAATGAAAATGTGTGCGTGCAGCAAAGTTTGTGTATCTCTACTTTTCTGGAGGATCTGGGGAACAACCAACCTGATGAGATCATGTGGATCATTTTGGCTTTGTTCATTACCCCATGTCTGCTCCGGTCAGTGCAGGTCTGTAGTTCGACACATGGATTTAATATGAATTTAGTATTTATGAGATAACATTCATATTCATGAGTTTAAGCAACTAAATGAGTTTCCACCTTTTAAAATTTAGTTTTAACTGTTAGGGGGCATTAAAATAAAATAGCAAGCGAATAAACTTTTTATGCGTTTCCACCTCCCGTTACTTCAAAATGCGCATTAAAATTAAGGCAATTTATAACCACAGTTTATAACCACCACTACTAAAATAATTTTCTTTCAAAACTACTACTTTTTTTAAGTATTACAACTGCCAAGGCAAATACTGCTGTTATTGCATTGCTCAACAACAGGGGTCATTAGCACCACTGTTACTTCTATTAAAAATATTGACCTTTTAATGGAAACCTTCACACTACACAAGTTATATTTACATGGAAATATGCATTAAAGGAGACAAAGGTTTATGCAAAATCAATCCCCTTCATCCGTACCTTACGTGACTGATCTTCCATTTGAGGCTTCAGTGCTGGTTGAATCCATTTTCACTTACCATGGCTCCGAAATGCTTAAATACTGAATTTAGACTCTGGTTCATACACTATTAGGGTTTCAAAAATGTCACAAAGGTGGAAGATTGTTGCATAAACAACAGGTAAAACTGCAAAATCTCTTCCATTACCGTTAGAACAAGCTTTGTATAACATTGCTGCAATGGAGAATATTTGCCAGCGTGAGAGGATGATACCATGTTGCTAATTGCTTTCCAATCAAACTGAGTCCAAGTAAAACTGCAACATAGAACATTTTTGATCTGTTTTGATTCACATGATGAATTACAATAACACGGGTTAATCATCAGTTTTTCAATTTCTTCCCAAAATTTAAAATCAAACTCAAATTAGTACAGCCTCGGAGCGTGGTTTTGTTATTTGTTTTGAGCAACGTTTCACCCCCATGGAATGGAGTGTGTGCCTGTGGGCTTTTTCCCAGTCTGCCCGGACAAAGCCAAAACTAAACCAGGTCCAAAACCTGTGGCGCTGAGCACAGAATGTGCAGCAGGTCTCTGCTAACTTGACTTGTGATCCATATAACAAAGGCCATGGGAGAAGATGATCTCAAAGCGCACACCCCTGACGGCTGCGATGACCCGCATTAGTCCTGGGGCCAGGCCCAAGTGTGGAGAAACAAGTTCACCAACAGAGGTTGGTTTTGTCCAAGCTGACCGGGGAAAAAAGCCCAAGGACAGATCCGCCATACCCCAGGTGGAATTCTGCGTGGTCCTTAGGGCAGGAGGACAGAGCCCACTGTCAGCACGGAGAGCTCTGTTTCACCCACGGAGAATTGAGAGTGTCTTTCCCAGTCGGCCTGGACTAAGACTAAACCAGGACCAGAACCAGGAGGCGCTGGGCACAGAAAGTGCCGTGCTCCATGTAGAGATGACCTGCACAGTCCCAGTGCAAGGCCTTTGAGGTTTGAGCCCTCATTCCGGTCAAGCGCAGCCCCCTCTGTCTTTCAATAAAGATGCCACGCTTGGAAGTTGTATTTTTGATTTTTGATTTTGGGATCAAATTCAAAACATTTTATTTGTTTTGTTAATCAAAATAAAATATATATATGTTCTTCCTTTTTGTTGTTGAATCAGGAATAATTTGAACAATCATACGCAGATTTGTCAGATATGGGGACATATGCTGTCTTCTTTGCAGACAGCAAACAACAATTAATGAAGACAAGAAGGTGATGCCTCCAGGCCAAGTAACATGCCAGATCTGTGGAGAGGCAAGCCTACTCACAGTAAGCTTTTTTGTTGTTGTTGTGCAAGATATTGGGTGGCATACCCTCCACCAAAAAAGTCAGATTGTGCACTATTAAGCCAACTATTCCATAGATCAGTGCATAATAATAAGTTGCAAATGTAATCTTATGTAAATCTTTTTTCCATTTATAAAATCTATAATAACACTTTGACACAATGATTGATGTTGAAGTCACAAGTATTCTCTGTGAGTCAAAGTCATAATAAAGGACACATGCTTCTTATCTTTATACTGCCATTGCCCATCCCCCACTCCTCGGAAAAAACATGGAACATGTGGAGCAGGGGTGTTTCTTGTATAGTCTGACCCTCAGAGGACATAGACGCTCTTAAACTGGGGCAAGGAACGGCCCAACTGTTATAATGCACGGCCCTTGATCGCTGCCCTTCAAACCTGATGGATACTAATGGGGCTCCACTCAAAACGTGTCACAAAAAAGAGAAAAAACCTTCAAAATAGATGTAATGATGTCTTTTTGTACCCTTGATTTTTTTCCACCAAGACTGTAGGGTTGTGTTAAAAAAATCTATACAACAATATCGTCACGGACTCAGTGTCGATACTGAGCTCAACAGTCTCAGTATGACTCATTATCGATACTTTTAAACAACGTTAATTTATTTTAAAATGTCCAGGTGGCCATTTAGAATTGAACTCCTATAGAGGGCGCACTGTTTACTGTCCTGCAGGAAAAGCAGAAGCTGCTCAATCTGCTGAAACACAAGCTAATGACTGACATGGAAACGTGATGGAATAGTACTTTTGCTGCAGCATGTTCAGAAACATGAATGTGTTCTGCAATTTCTATGTTGATCAGTTTGTTGGATTTATGAAGTTATTAGGGCATAATTAATTCATAAATTTCATACTTTTCTCATCCAGAGTAAAAAAAAATGACCCATTTGGTACATTGTTTAGACCCTTTTTCAACAAAGTATCGGGATACGTTTTGTATTAAGGGAATTGTATCGGAATATACATATATCGTGATATATATTGTGACCCCTGTATCGGGATATGTATGGTATCGCAAGGGTCTTGGCAATATCCAGCCCTAAAAGATAGTAAACTTTATAAAAATGTTACATAGAGTTACATAGACACAGCAGAGGCTAACAAATTACATTAAAACATGTGCATGATTCAATTATTTACAGTCCAAAATAAAACTGTTTAAAACCTACATTTTTAAAACCTAATTGTTGTACTTTTTTGAGCTATAAAGTTTGAGGAATATATTATAAATACATTATTCACAAACTTTTCTTTGTCTGTTCTTTTTAAAGGCAGTAAGTTAGGAGATGCAATTGATTTTGCAGCATGACAGTTGCAGGAGCTGTCTTTACATTGCCGGCAGTAAGTCAGACCTGTTCCCAGCGCATGTTGGACACCACCAGGGCTGCCCTTTGTCACCGGTTCTGTTATTTTTATATGGACTAAATGTCTTGGTGGTCGGAGGGTGATCTCATCTCTGGTGTTTGCAGAGGATGTTGTCCTGATGGCTTCATCAAGCATGGACCTTCAACATGCACTGAACCACTGGGATGAAAATCATCATCTCGAAATCCGAGGCCATGTTCTTGACTGAAAAAAGGTGTCACTCTCTCCAGGTGAAAAGAATAGCCTGGATTGGAGGAGTTCAAGTATCTCTTGGTCTTGAGTGAGGGAAGGATGGAGTGTGAGATTGATAGGCAGATTAGGGCAGCATCTGTCGGAAGCCAAAGCTCTTGATTTACAGGCTAATCTACATTCCTTCTCTCACATTTTGTCATGGGCTTTGGGTCAATGACCAAATGTTCAAGTTTGCAGATTCAAGCAGTGGAATGGAAAGCTTGGAGTAGAGCCGCTGCTCATCTACGTGGAGAGAAATATCCTGAAGTGGCTCAGATACCTGTCTGGACGCCTCCCTGGTGAGGTGTTCTGGGCATGTTCCCCCAGGAACCCTGGGGAATATCGGACATGCTGGTGAGACTATGTCTCGGGATCCTCCGAAAGAGCTGGAAGAAGTGTGTGTGTGGAAAGGGGCTCCCTGCTCAGACTGTTGCAGCCGCGACCTGGCCCGGGATAAGAGGAAGACAATGACTTGATGGATCAATGCTCATTACCATGAATCTTTTGAAAACTCTATGGGAACATTTTATGTGAATTTGACTTAAATAACTTGAGAGAGGTGCCGGACTGTTGAGCTTCATATTGTTTTTTAAATCTAATTCTTCCAACAGTCTAACATTCTCTGGATGGACTGTTTTTCTCCATGTTTAAAGGCGGTTTGGACAATTTTTCGGCGATTTGAGAACGCAGGCGGAAGTGCACATGCCACTCCCCCGTGCACATGCCAATCCCCCGTGCCCATGCCACTCCCCCGTGCACATGCCACTCCCCCGTGCGGACTGATACAACACACACGTGCGTTTGTTTATTAGCGCGACGGAGCGCATCGCATCTCTCGTCTCCCGTAGATTTCTGTCCACTTCTGCGTCAGCTCGAACAGTCTTTCTCCGTCTTCATTTTGCCCCGTACACTGAGGGAACTATATTATGATAGATCCATGCGCTTAGGCACGCGGAAACGTGGGGACGAGCCTGACGTGGCTGCAGGTGAGCGGTAGGTGCGTTTTATGATTGATACGTGGCAAGACAAATAATTTATCCACGCCACGAGGAAATATGATTAAAAAAAAAAATGCTGAAAAAAATCGTCCATTCCACCTTTAAGTTAGCGCTGAACCATGAAGAAGGCATACAAGAAATATTATGCGTGAACAATAATAGAGTTTTGTGTGCTAACCAGGGCACTAATTACATTTGCATAAAACATTGGGATGTGCTCTAGATCCATATTCTAAAAAGAATAGACCACCATTTTGTATTCTTCTGATTGTAACTGCAGCAGGCATCTAATATTTATACTATGAGAAACCCAGCATCAACAATAGGCCCGCAGCCCCTTCTGGCTCCAATATGCCCCAGTGTAGAATTCCACTCTACTGTACTATACATAATATATTTTTTCACTTGTTTTTCATTATACTTCACTTAGATCCAATGATCCAACACTTATGTATGTTGCCATTTGCGACAAGAGGCGCTGGTTTGATAAGAAGTGGGCTGATTGTAAAAAGGACTCACTGAAAGACCAAAGAAATATCACTTTAAATACATTTTTTTAATTTGTGGAGCAAAGTGGTTGTAATGGACTCAAATCAAAGCATACTATTATTATTCAAACTAGCCAACTAGAGAAATTTGGAGTAACAACAATAAGTTTAGTTTAGCCTTTCAGAGGCAGAAAGTCCATCTTTGTATTTATGAAACTATTGTAGAAAAAGCTTCAGTTGTAGTCATCTGGACTCAGTTAGAAAAATTAGACGTTTCGACTCTCATCCAAGAGTCATTGTCAATAAAAGAATTTAGGTCGAGAACTCCGATATTTGTACTATTCTGTGGTAAGTCCAGCCCATTGGGCGGAGCCTTCCTGAAGTGGAAAGAGATGTTTGTTTCAACAGAAACTTACCCTCTTTGTATCTACCGAGCCTATTCAAACCTTTTAATGGGCTATTAGTCTCCCCTTTGTCTTTGTGAGACCCTGGCTCAACCACCCTGAGGACCTGATTAGCATCTAAATGTCCTGGTCCTGGTCCTCTACCTCTCCAGGGATTCAGTATACCATTATAGATACCAGGAATATTGAACCTTAGACCACCGTTTCTGTTTAAAGAAGGTCTTTACTTTTTAACAAAAATAGCTTCCTTAACTCCTCTTTCAAACCATCTTTTCTCCCTGCTTAAAATCTTCACCTCACCGTCTTCAAACGTCTTGAAGACGGTGAGATGAAGATTTTAAGCACCTGAATTATTTTATTGACAATGACTCTTGGATGAGAGTCGAAACCTCAAATTTTTCTAACTGAGTCCAGATGATACAACTGAAGCTTTTTCTACTATGGAACACGCCTGGACGAATGAGGGATTACACCGACATGTATGAAACTATGTTTCTTATTGGCATAATCCTAGACTTAAAGGTCTCATATTTTGCTATATTTCCCATTTCTTCATCTACTCTAAGGACATTTTGGATAATATTTTATGCTGTGCAACATCTATTACATAATCTATTACATCACAGATACAACTTGTCTCATGTCTTGTCTGTTGCCTGGAAATGAAAAGGGCATGCTTTGGTTTCATTCAGGTGTCTTTTGGCTATTTTTCAAAGTTAGGGGCCCCCAAGCAATTTCAGGGGCCCACAAGCGCACGCGCGGCATCGCAGCGTCATAAGAACAAGATAAATGTGTTGTTTTAAACCTGGTTATTAGCATGTAAAACAATTTAAAGTACTTTTATCTGTTATTTGATATGAAGAGCACAAATACTGAATCATATAAACCAGAGATCATGATCTTTAAAACTATTTAATTCAATATAATAATGTTTTTTACATACAAAATAAATACTGTTTACAGCATTTGACACAAGGAGATCTTGTGGAATATATGAAATCACGTCCTACAAAATAAACTACTAGCATAATATACATTTGCCCCAAAAATCAGACCGAGCATTTCCGAGGACACGAGAACGCAACACGAACGCAGCGGCCAATCAGATGCCCGCTTTCATTGATATTACGTCACGGAGACCGCTCGGCCAATGAGAAGCGAGAAGACGTGCGAAGTGGGCATGTCTGTCAAAATGAAACTTAAGCCATGAAAATGCCCCGAATATGGCCAAATTACTAGTTAAATCTTGATTTCTTTCGAGGAGGGGCACGGCGGGCCCCCTCCTATTTCAAACCGCGGGCCGTCGGAGATTCAACTGCTTGCGGGCCCCGGGCCCCCGTCTAATTCGCAGCCTGTTCAATTACTTCAGTATCTGAAAGTGGTAGAAGCTGTATTTTGGGTGACTTCTTTGTATTGCTTTGGCTTTGCACCAACTTTGTTCCAAAATGCAGCTATGGTCAAACTGAAACACATAGGCAGTGGCTTTACATCTTCCTTTGTGGTGTAAATGTATGCAATATTTCTGAACCCAGCATGTATGAATCACAGTCGAAAGAAATGGAATAAGTACAAGTAAGAAGTAAGAAGTAATAAGTAAGTAAGTTGTGAGAGCACGGGACTGTGTGTCTGACACTCGGACCTGCAGTGTGGGGGCGCCCCAGGGCACTGTCCTCGCGCCCTTTCTCTTCACCCTTTTCACTGCAGACTTCAGACATGACACGGACAGCTGTGTCCTGCAGAAGTTCTCTGATGACTCTGCCATCATCGGACTCATCACGGACGACGATGACGCGGAGTACAGAGGACTGGAGCAGGACTTTGTGGACTGGTGTCAGCGGAACCACCTCCTCATCAACGCGGGGAAGACAAAGGAGATGGTGGTGGATTTCCGCAGACGTCACCCCACTGCCCCCTCACCAGTGAACATCCAGGGACGGGACATTGAGAGAGTGGACTCATACAAGTACCTGGGTGTTCATCTGAACCACAAACTGGACTGGACTCATAACACAGACGCACTGTACAGGAAGAGCCAGAGTCGGCTCTACCTCCTGAGGAGACTCAGGTCTTTTGGAGTGACAGGGCCACTCCTGAAGACCTTCTACGACTCTGTGGTGGCATCAGCCCTCCTGTAGGTGTGGCCTGCTGGAGCAGCAGCATCACAGAGAGGGAGAGGAGGAGGCTGGACAAAGTCATCAAGAAGTCCAGCTCCGTCCTGGGCTGTGCTCTGGACTCGGTGCAGGAGGTGGGGGACAGGAGGGTCCTGGTTAGATTTACATATATGCTGGACCATGAGTGTCGCCCCCTGTAGGACACTCTGTCCGCTCTGGAGAGCAGCTTCAGTGAGAGACTGATCCACCCTCGCTGTGTGAAGGAAAGGTTTCGCAGGTCTTTCCTTCCTGCTGCTGTCAGACTTTATAACAAACACTGTTAGTCCTGAACACTCGCAATACTGACCTAACCATGTGCAATTCCGTCATATGTGCAATTACGGTGAAATTCATGTGCAATCTATGTGCTGTCGTGACACATATTCATGTGCAATTACTGTCGTGATCACATGCAATGGTATTTATGTATTTATTTTTATCTTTATCATTTTTCCCCTCCATCCCTTGTTGGGAAATGGGAGGTTTTGTCTATAGGAGTTTTTGTTTGTAAGAGATCTTCTACTGAGAGTGTTTTTCAGACTTCCTATAAGTGATCTGTTCTTTTCTTCTGGATCTACCTCTGTATCTACCTGCGTTGCATCAAGGAAATTTCCCCATGAGAGACAATAAAGGAATATCTTATCTTAAGTACGTGGGCTGTGACATAAGATACTGTAGGTGAAAACGGAAATTTTGCACTCAAGCTTCAGAGCAACATAATCAAGCATAATGACTCATCAAAATACAAGCTAATGATTAGGGGAAACTAACATGGTTCAAGCGTATAATGTCTTCAAGGGTTGTTCTTTACTTCTACTTGTGTATTTATACACAGCCTGAGTTTTGGAGTACTGGGCTAGCCGCTGAAAGAAGGTCCATTAGTGTCAGCAAAAGGGCACATGTTGAATTATAATCCCCGAAATAACATCTGCTGTTGGGCAGAGCAAAACTTTATCTCCTCGAAGCCCAAAAACACATACACTCAAAAAAAAGAAAGAAAAAGCAGAAGACAATAAAGACTAAAATGTCTTACAAATTGTGGAAAACATTCTGCGACGCGTATTCAGATTATATTATTTACTGTATTATTGTGCCATGTGAACAATAACCATTCTGCTCATTTGTTAGTCTCTATCAAAAAATACTGAAATAAAAAATTATATATAAGTGAAAATTCAGTTCACCTGCCAGTTCTACTCGTGAATGTAAATGTCTGTTTTGAGTGACAGTGAGTCGCTGGAGGAGAGCCCTTTTGAAAATGTCAGCTGGGCTGTTATCGCTGACCTCCTGCTCCTCCTCCATGTGTCGTCATAAAGAGGGACGAAGCACCTTTAGGAGCTCGCTGAAGGGCCCCAGGGACTGACCCTTAAGCACATCTTTATTCAGGAACCTTACACATACAATTCTGTGATAAAACGAGTTAGAAAGGTTAAAGGTAGACAATGCTCAATAGGCACATGCTTTAAATAAAATAAAATAAAACAGAATAGGATTAATAGTAATATAGTTGTTGTTTTTTTCTCCATCAATTTATATATTTTGTATATATTTGCCTATAATTTAAAAAAAAAACAGAAAGCTAACTGCATATTTGTATTAAATAACAAAAAGCAGACATTGCAGGAAGAGTACATGTACCTACCACGGAAGGCAACTTTTTAACTGCCGTAAAAGATATACTCAAATTCACACTCATTACCTGTGAAACTGTGTATTTGGACAATGTATCTCTTTTGGAGTTTTATTATTTAAAACATCTCTCGGTGCATAAATTTAACCTGGACATAACCATCCAGCAGAATCCGATTACACTCTAGTCCTGTTGGAGCTGTGTTCTGGCCCGAGTGTCGTCCTCTCTGGTGGGACAGGGGCACGGGTGTGAGTGAGGATCCTATGGTCCAGCCTCAGTATCGGACACCCAGGGAGCGCGTGCAGCCTCCTCCGACTAATTAACACATGGATTTGAATTAGCTGTCACCGTGCTGAAACTAAGGCGGCGCTAATGGAGATTTGTTCAGGGCCTGGGTAAACTCTGGAGAAACATTAGGGCCTTACAATGAATACATATGAAGAGCATTTTGTTTTTACTGGTCTGGACTCAAGCGGAGTGGGCGGTTAAAGGAGTCTAAAGGCACTTTGTATCCAGCGGACAGCACCCAGCCATAACATTTTTTTTTTAAGGAATAAAATCTGAATTGTACTTGAGTTATAATTCTTAATCATGAGGCAAATTGCAGCAATTCACAAACAAAAAGAGTAATTCCAAGTCTGTGTCGCTGTGAGACATGGCTAAAGCTAGAGTAAACAGGAAAAGACTTCTGGTTTATCGTCAGCTTTTTCGGCATCCATTTCACTTCTCTGGCTTCTTCACTGCATTTCAATAATCCTAACCCTTTTGTAATGCATTGGGTTTGACTGGTGTACTGGACATATCACATTTTCGGTCTTGACCAGTAAACATTAAACCGATGATGTTAGCTTTGTTTTTCTAAGCTTGCCGACGAAACATTTCAGTTGCTATTACTGGATATATGGCGGTTTATCACAAGATCAAGTCCGCGTTTGGTGAGAAATATAGATTTTTTCTGTTTATATCTGCTTTTGTAAACTTGCATTAGTCTGGAATCTCACTTGTCCAATCATTTTGCTGTGTTGTCTAGCTCCTCCTTAGATATAGGGGGGTGACAGGGGCTCAGTGTCATTGTAAAGACAAAGACACTTCAGCCACCTTGTCTGGTATGAACGTTGCGTGAATGATCGGTGGCGGTTGGAGGGATGATGGTGCGGATTGGTAGCCTTCATCCCGTGAGTATTCCAGAGCAGTGGAAAGAATAATGACTATAGTGTAAAGTGCACAGTGTTATTATTGTAAGTTTCAGACCATACCAGTTCCCTCTATATTAAACAGATTTAAGGTGCTTAAGACAGGTTGTTACGATTTTCAAGTTTTTACTTTATTTGGTGTATTTGTACCTGTTGTTCATATATACTTTTACACTAATCGAGTAGGTATTTGTGGAGAAAACGTTGAAAAATCTGTAGAAAATGACGGAAAGTAACATCACTGTATGGACACTCATTCCAGTCAAAGTTTATGCAGAATTTACACAAAGAAACCACTTTTGACTCTCTAAACATTAATTCAAAAAAGAAAGGTGCTCTCATATTTTTATTTGTCAAATTTAAATTTTGCCCAGTGTTTGTTGGATAATTTCCTAGTGTGAGGCGTCCAACCTGCCATGGGCACATTAAATGAGCACATTCAAAGGAGGAAGGTATGATTCAGTTAGAAGGGTCATCCAAGGGTTGGTGGTTATATAGGATAGGAAAGGATCAGGATATTTTGGTTTTAAATGATTAATTGCTCTGGCAACAAATACATTTTTTATCATTTTGAAACGTTGTGACGTTTTCTAAAACCCACCACCTTTGTAAGTCCTTAGATCCACAAATAGCACACACAATTTTATATCATTCATGAACAGAATTCCGTTTTTAACTACCATCATACCAAGTGGAACATTTTCTCTCAAAACCTTTTCCTATAACTCTTCAATTGACTGAACGCTTCCTAATATGAAAAAAAGTCTTATTTCTGTGGCATCACTTTGAGACCAAACGCCACAAACTGTGCTAATTGTTTCACACCCAACTGGCTTTTGATGAAACTCCTTTCTACACTCATCAAACTGTGGCAATTAGACAAGTCTGGCCGACACATTTTAGTCCAAGAGTGAATTTCCCGTTCATTTCCGCTAACAAAGACCAAGCTCGTTAGATTGGTGCCGCTGTCTGAACTCCCTCTTTAAAAGTGACGTAAACGTCTGTCACTGCTTCTTTGGCTCTATTACTTTGTTAAAGACCAAAGTGGATGTCTTCAAAGCGTGTCATGAAAAGTTTGGTCCGTGGGGAAGGAGCTGCGGGAGCCGGATAGTTGGCTTTCTAATGCAGAGCTTAACGTTGGCTTTCTTAGATGCAGTTAAGACTCTGAACGATTGCTAATGTGAGACCAGACACATGCACATGAAGCTTAATGAGACCATGAATGTTCTTTTTCACAGTAAAGAAATGTAAATGTTGTCACCATCTCACTAAAACGCTGCCTGGGTCTTGCTCAACGACATGTCAATTACATGTAAAAGCATAACTTGCGCTACAATGACCCGGCCCTTGCCCCATTACAGAAATTTGTGGAGACAAATTGTGCAAAACTTTAATCATTCTTAACCTCGTTACAACAGTGTCTCCTTGACACTAGTTCACTCACTTTTGTATTTTGATTCTTGCATGTTTGAGTAATCATGTATTGTCCTGCAACTGAGGCTCGAGTGCTCAGGAAATTCCTGTTTTCACCTACCCCCTAGCCCCGCCCACATCAATGTACATAGTTGCAATTTTTAGTAAAATGAAGACTCTGAGTGATGCATGTAGAGTTCTAAAATGCCACCTTTCAAAAACATATAAATGACAATCTGCTGCTTGTTACGGTGAAATGTCACTATGAAGGCTTATCATTTCTGCAGTATTGTACAGGAAGTCAATAGACCCGTTTCTATATTAAGCTCTTTTAGATCAATATAGTAGTTTATAATGAACAACATTAAATAATGATCTAATGGTGTTGAATACTAAGTACTCTACAGTATACGTTTCCTCTAAAAAGTCCAAATAGATCCACCAGAACCAGCCCAGCGCTGAAAGTATGAAGACAAATCTAGACTTGGCTCATCCGTGAGGCAAAATGTAAGATTTTTTTACAATTATGCCGTGTCTGCTTGGACCAGGTTTTTCCGCATCATGGGAATGGTTAGGTGTCGGTATGTGGCAGTTGTTTTTGTATCTTGTATTGTGTGTGTTTCTTTGTGTCGAATATGTATTGTTCCTTTCTAACAACTTTCTAAACAACCTATTCATTAGTTTTTTCAATGTCAGTCTACTTCTTTTTGGCTACTGTACCCAAGCCAAGTCAGCATTGTCTGGAATCTGAGTTTATTCCCAAATGTGCACGTATAATACTATGGAGATAGACGAGTGCCTTCCATGAATACGGCTGGATACAGCACTGATAAAAACACATAAGAAGATAAATGTATAATGCTGTAATAACTGAACGGCCCTCCTGTTGGCTGTAACTTAGACGTGTGGCTGTAAATAACATCAAAATCTGAACAGTGATTATCTCTGCTTGACCTCACACAGGGAAAACAGACGATAACAATAAAAGAGGCTTTTAACTGTGAGTTGCAAGACTGTAGCGACAAGTCCCCTGCAAACAGCCCCACAGATGTAGTTAAATTCAATATCGTAATCAAATTCATCATAAACGACAAACATAATACATTCCCACAAATAAGACGATTGTTAAGTTGCATTATGAAATAATAAGTATGGAATGTAAAGGTTATTGATTAATGGCATTGGTGCAGAATGTCTATCAAAATATTGTGGGGTTTCATAACCCACAATATTTTAATATATCGGACTGTTGTGGTAAAGAAGGAGCTGAGTCGAAAGACAAAGCTCTTGATTTACCGGTCGGTCTACGTTCTGACCTCACCTATGGTCATGAGCTTTGTTTAATGACCGAAAGAACGAGATCGAGGATACAAGTGGTCAAAATGAGTTTCCACCGCCGTGTGGCTGGGCGCTCCCTTAGAGATAAGGTGAGGAGCTCGGCCACACGGGGGAGCTCGGAGTAGAGCCGCTGCTCCTCCACGTCGAGAGGAGCCAGCTGAGGTGGCTCGGGCATCTGTTCCGGATGCCTCCTGGGCGCCTCCCTCGGGAGGTGTTTCAGACATGTCCCACCGGGAAGAGGCCCCGGGGAAGACCCAGGACACGCTGGAGAGACTATGTCTCTCGGCTGGCCTGGGAACGCCTCGGGATCCCCCCGGAGGAGTTGGAGGAAGTGTCTGGGGAGGAGGAAGTCTGGGAGTCCCTGCTTAGACTGCTGCCCCCGCGACCCGGCCCCGGATAAAGCGGAAGAATGTGGATGGATGGATGGGGTTTCATAACACAACAACATAATACAGCGTCGGTCTGATTTACTTTTTTGGATCAAAGTGACGTAAAATAAATGTAAAATTGCGCCAGAAAATTCCTCCATGCATCACTGGTCAAAAACATAATCATTTCAGTCAAATTACAGTGTTTGTTTCTGTACAATAATGTTTCAGGCTTGGAATTGGATATCTACAAATCCTTCAGTACGTTCCATCAAAGTCTTTTTAAGTACAAGATTGTAAAGTATGGTGTGTGTGTGTGTGTGTGTGTGTGTGTGTCTGTGTGTCTCTGTGTGTCTGTGTCTGTGTGTCTATGTGTGGGGGACTGCTACTTTAAAGGTGGTATGGACGATTTTTTTCAGCACATTTTTTTATCATATTTCCTCGTGTCGTGGATAAATCATTTGTCCTGCCACGTATCAATCATAAAACGCACCTATCGCTCACCTGCAGCCGTGTCAGGCTCGTCCCCACGTTTCTGCGTGCCTAAGCGCATGGATCTATCATAATATAGTACAGTGTACGGGGCAAAATGAAGACGGAGAAAGACAGTTTGAGCTGACGCAGAAGTGGACAGAAATCTACGGGAGACGAGAGATGTGATGCGCTCCGTTGCGCTAATAAACAAACGCACGTGTGTGTTGTATCAGTCCACACGGGGGAGTGGCATGTGCACGGGGGAGTGGCATGTGCACGGGGGAGTGGCATGTGCACTTCCACCTGCGTTCTCAAATCGGCGAAAAATCGTCCATCGCGCCTTTAAGGCGTGATCTTTATGTCTTTGTGAGAGAAAAATGCATTGGAAAACAATTTTTGAAGTTGCAATGTCAAATATAAATCTATGGATGCAAATGGATTAAAATAATCATCTTTTGGAGCAGATTTGACAGTTTTGCCGTTATTGTGTGTCACCTTGAGGAATAATGTGGTATTTCTGCTGTTCATTGGTTTTAGGCCATACTTGAACCTCAACCATTACTTTTAGCCGACGTTTTATTACATTTCGTATGGATTTCTATATTCTCACAGTTCCACTCTCCTGTCCAATCAGTGTGTAACGCTGGTTTTGTTTGATTTCTCCCTGAGTAAGACATGTTCCTCCCTCTCTCACCTGTCGTCTCTCTCTCTGAGCTGGAGCCAGTTGGTCCGGTGCCAGCAGCAGATCTCACTGGGCCCATCCATATGGCCATCATGCTCTCCACTCATTACAGGCCATTTAACACGTCTAATTGTTCAACATTTGACACACTGTCGAGACAATTAGTTGAGATTATGTCGAATGTTACAAGTGTGAGCTGGGATAGTCAACAAGAAACGAGAACAGCTAGCTAAATTGTTGTAAATACAACTTTCTTTATTTGGGTGAATTATTTATATATATATATATATATATATATATATATATATATATATATATATATATATATATATATATATATATATATATATATATATAATGTGTCAGTGTAAACCCTCATTGGTCCAGGTGTGTTCCATTGTAGAAAAAGCTTCAGTTGTATCATCTGGACTCGGTTAGAAAAAATAGACGTTTCAACTCTCATCCAAGAATCATTGTCAATAAGAGAATTTAGGTTGAGAACTCCGATATTTATACTATTCTGTGGTAAGTCCAGCCCATTGGGAGGAGCCTTCCTGAAGAGGAAAGAGTTGTTTGTTTCAACAGAAACTTACCCTCTTGGTATCTACCGAGCCTATTCAACCCTCTAATGGGCTATTAGTCTCCCCTTTGTCTTTGTGAGACCCTGGCTCACCCACCCTGAGTACCTGATTAGCATCTAAATTTCCTGGTACTGGTCCTCTACCTCTCCAGGGGTATACCATTGTAGACTACAGGAAGATTGAACCTTAGACCTCTGTTTTTGTTTAAAGAAGGTTTTTCTTTTTTAACAAAAATAGCTTCCTTGACTCCTCTTTCAAACCATCTTTTCTCCCTGCTTAAAATCTTCACCTCACCGTCTTCAAAGACGTGCATCTGCATCTTGAAGCCTCTAATCACTCGTTTGAAGACTTGGCTGGTGTGGTGAGGCTCAGTAGATTCCAGGTTCAAACCTCAGAGGAGGCGCATTATGTTCTTTCCCTCAATGATGTATATATCTACTCCTTGGCCTTACCTATTATTGATTTGGGAAGCTTACTGTGAACCAAACGGAGATCCATGTCTGTGTGGTTACTCTTTTTGTTTTTACTTAAACTATGTGCTTGTTACTTTTTTGTTGATTACTTTACTGCTACTCTCCTTGTCCTAGCCAAGTTTAGATACATGTTTATTCCCAATTTGGATGTGATGTGTGTGCCCTGAAATATTTTGAAAGATTCAGGAGTAAAGTTGATTTTGAGTCCTGGCACATATTATGCTAAATTGACGTTTTCAAGCCATAACTTTGTTCACTAATCAAGAACATACCTGTCGTCTTCACTGTTATTCACACTTGTTTCATTAACCCTGTTTAAGAGCTCCAAATGCTTTGAGCCTCAGAAAATACTAGGTTTCAAATTTCCCAGATTTGTAATGTCATCAATAGAGATCAAGAACAAAGATCAGAACATCCCATTCGGTTTTCAAGTCCATAAATCATCACCAAACTCATTCTGAGCCTCAAATCACCTTAATTTAAACTGTGCTTATGTTAGCGTGTCTAGAATGTGTTGGCAAGCTAGTTATTTTTATTTCCCCAAGGTAATTCCCTCTGCTGCCAATAGATGGAGTACTAACACCAACTCTTGATGAGGGAACACCTGACTTGTTGAAACTCATGCGTGGTTTTCAGTACTTCCTTATTTAGATTTCAAAAACGTGAGACTCAGAAGTCGTCCTATAAAACTGAAAAATAATATAAGTCACTATGGAGCTACAGTTTTTGAATGCACTGCCCTTTGCTTTTTCACAGTTTGAAGTGGGTCAAACACAAGGACACTCCATTGTCACTGCTGCCCTTCCGTGCTTTGACTTTGTGCTATTTCTTTGTCATGTTTTGAATGGCCAATAATAGCAGAAGAGTATATGCGCCCGACACTCATTATGATAAAGTCCCCAGTGAAAATAAGAGTGAATGAAATTTAGATTAGCCTTTACGCCCGACCTGCTCCGTCCAATGACATGTGAACAAAGAGATAAGAGCGGCAGGTGGGGCGGGATGGGCAGATTTAAGAGGAGAGGTAGAGAGGGAGATGAGCTGATATAATGGGGGTGAAGGAGTATAAATGTCTGAACCTGGGGGACACTGTAAGGTCAGCTTGTCTTTTAAATGTCAAGAAGTCTGTTTGTCAGAGATAGTCGGATTAAAAAACTCAACTAAAAGACATTACGCTTGCAATGGATGGATTTGTTACTCGCCCACGCTGCAAGACCGATGCCATTGTGACCGCTTTTAACTGAAGGATCAGGCGCAACAGAAACTCATGAAAATATGCCAAAAATTATTTATGCATAGAAACGTTACCCCCAGTGTTAATTATTACCATGTACTGAATAAAAAAGTGATGTATTGAAATTGTAAGTAGTTTGTATGCCAATTTGTGGTTTTAAGCTATGGTCCTCTGACGCCATAAAAAATCTGTAATTCTTATCAAAATATTAGGCCTTTGGGGAAGGAAAGTCCTCAGAAAGTCCTTCCAATCAGTAAGGAAAGATTTTTCTGAAACCCATTAATACACTTCCTACGCTCGATAAATAACTTCAAATGTCAGCAGTGGCACCTTGTCCCAAATGTAGTGGCATATGGTGAGTTCTTCTGCTGCTGAGGCCCATCTGCTCAAAGACCTTGATGGTACCGTACATGTCATGATGACATGCAACATCCAAGCTCTGATTTCCAGTTTGACATAAATGGTTTCATGTGTCTGAATGTGTGGTTTGACTGACAGGGGGTAGGGATCTGTTATCACTGCAAATACATGTGATGTGTCAAAGAGTTTGTAAGAACTAGGAAAGTAGGAAAGAGATAGCGCCACAAATGATAGCCTGATGACCTGCACCTTCCTTAAAAGGTTTGAAACACCGTCATTGTTAAAGTATTATTTTTCTCCACATGTATTCACCATAATATTGTTTATAGAAATCTTTGATGTGCAAAACTTTTTTTTTCTCCTCTGGATTTTAACCAGATCTGAGAAGGAGCAGATGGTATTAGTTCTATATAACATTCTTCTATTAAGAATTCTTATCCAGATGGTTCATACAGTACATCATAATGGTTAATTTAACCATGGTAATCGCTCATACTTGTCTGGTTGGTTTGCCATTACCATTCTGTCAGTCTATATCTGGAAGTTCCACAGGATCTTGGCTTGGTCGTTCTCTACCACCTTTGGAGGTGTTTCCCACTCTGCACAGATGTTCCTTACACTATCCCAGCCACTTTATGGCGCTCCATGTATGCTTTCCCTGCACCTCGCAGTTACAGTATTGTCTCAGGGGCCTCTTTGCCCACACCTTGGGTCTTGTCTGGCGTGGTAGATCTGGGCCTTTATTGCTCTGGTGCTCAGGGCCTGCTCCTGTGCTGTCCTTCAGACCGGCCCGCTCAAGCCATTGGTTCTATCAGCCACATCAGTTATGTTCTGGTGGTACATCCCATTTAGGGGCTTGTCCTCCCAAAGACGTAGTATTTTTTTTTTTTTTAGAAGAAGCATCAAGTTGACTTAAATCACGAAGCTCACATGATCAGTCCTGAGTTGAGTCCCAAGTCTTTCCCATTTCCTGACTTAAAGGACATACTTTATGTTATTGGCTTTTAAACATGGTCTTGAGCACATTTACTTTAAAATCTCATGGTTTAGAACTAAACAAAATATTTCATGTCATGGTTAAATTTTGACTCCATCTACTGGCTGCAGAGGGAAATACATAGGTGAGATATACAAAAGCTAGCTTGCCTATGGCATGCTAATTTGCAATTTGACTAATGCTCATAACGAGTATGGTGATGATTTATGGACTCAAAAACAGCATAGAATATCTTGGAGCTCGGAGGGGAAAGGACTTTCTAACCAGGATTCATCAAACTAAAGTGAATGAAGCTAAATGCAACTCCAGGTATATTTTTGATGAGAGAACAATGTTGGCTAAAATTTCAAAACAGTCCATTTTAAATAAAAGGTGTCCTCTAAGTCATCAAAATAATTGGTTTCTTTGTAAACTAAAGCCACTTCTTGGTTTATTCTATAGCTTTCATAGTTCTACATATTAACCAGGAACTACAACCCTCACTTCTCCTCCCGTCAGTCTTCATCTTTTCATTTTGGGTAAATCTATGAGAATAAATGTGATGTGATTGCTTTTGTTCGATACGGTGCACGACGTGGTTACATGCGGCCACGCTCAAACTGAAAGAACCTAGTCCATTAGAGTCCGTGACCCTGTGACCTCTGTAGTGATTATGTGCCATGATGGATGCGCTCAGGTGGGCCTATTTAATCACACTCAGCAGCGTCCTGATGGAGAATTTAGTGTGCAGGACTGGAAAGGCGGCAGTGACATATGTTCTCCGAAGGTTTACACGCACAGCCACGTGTTCTGCCCACGCACACAATTTTGGACTGCACCAAGATTTGGTTTAGAAAGATATTGTGGGAAAAGTAGAGCTAGAAGTGAAGACAATATGTTAATCTCTGCAGGACAGCACAGTATAGAGGCAAATGGTCATGTGATTTTTGGTTGAAGGTTTACAAAACAGTATAATTTATGAGTAGTAAAGTTAAGTGGAGAATTTGCATGTAGTGGTAGGTGATGGATAAAAATGAAAAGCTGGATACATTTAGGATAGTTCTGATTGTGATAATGATGATAAAGATGATATGTTTGCAATCCAGAAATGTGCTAAAATGTCCCTTAGTTGTGGTTCCAGTGTAATCTGAAAGGAGTACACAGATACCGATACCAGTACAGGATGAAACCAGATGCTTGTACTTGTACTCAGTTTGGTGAAGATGCCGTGAGCCGATACCACAGAACTGCTCCGCGTCTCATTGGACGCACAGTGCTTGAAGTTATATCATACGTAAATGATGCGTGTATTATAGTAGAAGCTAATGTTGCTAAGTGGTGCTGATGCTTCTTTGCGTGTGCTCACATTGTGATTTACGGCAATTAAAAAATCTAGTGACCACAGTGACCATAGTCCAGGATCGAAGCTTTTAAAGTGGTAAAAGAAAGAAGCCCCCACAAACAGGGAGTAATGCAGAATCAGATTTCAAATACAAGGGCAGTATAATATATATATATATATATATATATATATATATATATATATATATATATATATATATATATATATATATATATATCAGCTTTAATGCAGGACTTCTCTGTCTCTCTTGAATAGTCAACAATCTAGCAAAGACTCAATGAGCAGAGAGAGTATATTTAGGTTACACTGGGGTGGGCACCATCAGCTTGCTAATCAAGAAGTCCCAGCAGAGGATGTACTTCCTGCGGCAGCTGAGGAAAGCCAAGCTGCCAGTGCAGATGATGGTGCAGTTCTACATGGTCATCATTCCGTCCAGCATCACCTCCTCCATGAACATGTGGTACGCTGGAGCCACAGCCAGGGACAAACAGAGACTACAGCGCATTGTGCCTCTGCTGAGAAGGTGATCGGCTACAGACTTCCCCCTCTGCCGGACCTGTACGTCTCCAGGACTCTGGGACGTGCAGGTCGGATCACAGCAAACCCTTCTCACCCTGAACACGGACTATTTGAGCCACTCCCCTCAGGCAGGAGGCCACTCCCCTCAGGCAGGAGGCCACTCCCCTCAGGCAGGAGGCTTCGGTCCATCCGGACCAGAACCTTCCGCCACAAGAACAGTTTCTTTCCCTCTCATCACTTTAACCATAAATCAATCACTCACTGCACTGTTCACTCTCTGCACTAAATATGTAAACTAAATTTGTGCCCATTGTGTAAGCCTATTTTTCTTCTTTTTTTATTTTCTTCTAGCCTATTGTTATTTTGATCCCATAGTGGATTTAAATTGTTTCTCTTTTTGACTTATTCGTTGTTCATTGTTATATGTTGCACCGAATCACCAAAACAAGTTCCTATGTTTGTGAATTCTGTTCTTTGACAATGGCAATAAACCTTTTCTGATCTGATTCCGATTAAGGAATGAGAGGCAGTTGTGGAGAGCAGAAAAAACAGGGAGGTAGCAAAAGATTTGGCTGAAAACTGGAACTGGACTGAGGATAAACAAAGGCAAAAGGTAGAACTCTGTCATGAAGTTTGGCCAATTTTTAGATATACAATTTGAGCTGTTATTTCTATACAGCTCTTCTGGTCCACTGCTTGTCCATGTACTCCTGCTGCACCCGTGTTAAATATGGCTTTCCCGTCAGCGGCTCATTGAGGACCATTGGTCAGCACGGTTCACAAATCACTGCAGCCTCTATGCTCTCACACTGTTCTAATGGAAAGAAGAGCTCCAAAGGTTCACAAGTGCACAGCATATGACAATTTTGAATGATAGTGCTCATAGAAATGTTTTTTATGCTTGAGAACTACCTAGGATTGGAGTATGCAGGGTTTACTGTGGCAACAAAGCAGGTTCTCTGAATGAAAATCTTCTCCTTTATCCAATCGTGTGATTGCAGTTCTTTAAAAAAAAAAAGTGTTTGAGTGATGTTGTGTAAATTGGTAATTTCTCTATCAGAATATCTTTATTAATTTTAACTTTGCACAGCAGGACAAGCTCCGGAGAGCCCATCTTGCTAGACTCCTGTTGTGATTGAGCCGAACCACCAGAATTGAGCGAAAAGTGAAGAGTCCAAACTAAACAAAACAACCACTGCTGGCGGACTACTTCTGCTTCTTTTAGCATCAATACAAATGACTTTGTTTCTGAAAGGAAAAACACAGCGCTTTGTACATTTGTGGAAGGAAATATGTCTGTGCTTTTCTCTCAACTACAAAGGTTTGATTTCTTGTGTTGTTCCGCTTCGACCATCAGCTTTAAATATTTGTCTGGACGTTCACATAGCCATCTGGTGTTCGCCGTGTTCATTTAAAGGCGCAATGTGTATCTTTTCTGATGAGGGGTTTCTGCTCATCTCCATGGAGATATGGCAGTACTGCATTTTCTCAAATTCTGGTGTTTTTATTGCTAAAACTGAAAAAACATGCCTTCTGACATGGAACTTGCCTTATTTATCTCCATGGAGACAAGCAAAGTTTAATGTTTAACATCAACAGTTTAAAATCTCTATTATTGTTTATAAAATAAGTTTTTCAAAGCATCTGAAAGTTTATTTCTCTTCGGCGTCACAAGAGTCACAAGAGTGGCACAATGCGCATGTTTTCTGCCGTGGCTGTGAAATCAACCTGGCTCTGGGTTTGCAGCGAGGAGATGAGACCGGCACAGAGATGATGAAATAACCAGAACTAACGCGTTACTCATTTGAAAAAGTAACTTCAGTACTAGTACTAGATTACATGGTAGCACAAAACTACTAACTCATGTTAACACTTTATTACTGTACACCTGTGGCTCCTGATCTGTCCTGGTTTGCACTGGTTTGGATATTTTCTTCACAGAGAATCATCACAGTTTGTTATCTTGTTGTTAGCGCCACGTTAATGCCACTTTTAGCACTTTTCTAACATCCACATACAGTCTCTCCTCTTCCACGTGTTTCCCAAAGCCACACGTCTCTTTCCCCGCTAATACCACTTGGCTGAAGCTTGGTGCAGGTTGGCACTAGGCACAAAGGAGAGGCACAAAGGAGAGGCTCCAGCTGCGAGGACGGGATATATTTATCAGAAATGAATCAATATAAATGTTTTGGGGGCCAGATTAAAATATCTGGGAGGCCGGATTTGGCCTATGGGCCGTACATTTGACATCCTTGCTTTATATACCACTTTATGACAATCAATCGATCGATGAATGCGTTTGCTGAGAAATGTTGATTTCTGTTTGTACCTGCTTTTTGCTGTCTTGTTTTCACCTGCGTTCTCTCGCTCAAAACGACTGCAGGAGCAAAAACAAGCCAGACCGCTTTGGAAGCTAGACCCATTACAGCCCACTTTGGATCACTTTAACGGCCCAGTTCAGTTTACTTTCGCTAGTGGAGACACTTTCGGACCGTCCCAATCCGCTCCAGGTTGACCCAGTGGAAACATGGCTTCAGAAAAGAAAACACCTTTAACAGAAATGTCTGAAGTACATTCCACAAACAATCCAAGTCAATTTCTCCTTGTTTTCAGTTCTCTTCAGCATTTCTGTCTGATATAACAGCTTTTTCCTTCCTCCTCTGATGTGTTTTCTGATTTTAATGGCCAACTACAATCATTCCCTGCCTCAAGTCCGTCTAAAATCCCAGTTGGAAAAGCAGGTCTTGATAATCACGGGCGGTGTGGAGTGGTGGATTGTTTTTACCAATTTGTCAGCTTCCTGTTGGATCCCGTTGCCATGGATACATCTCACTTGTCAAAATGAGGCGCGCATTGATCAGAGGCAGTCATTACCAGCAGAAGTCTGCGGGCTGCCAGGTTCAGCCTTTTAATTATCAATTCTTCTTTTAGCTGGTTTTACTCCTGCCAACAGAAGTGTTTTTAGGCTTGGTTTCAGCAGAACAAAGAACACAATGATGCCTTTAGTGTCAACAGGTTTTCAAAATATGTAAACATTTTTAGTGTCAAAAATGTTAATCCTCAAAATGGATCAAATTATTTTCACTTGGTGGTAAGCAACTGTAGTAGCAGTATGTGGTTTAGTGGGGGGAAACTTGCTCGAGTGGTAGACCCAGCATCAAAAGGTTTGAATCTCTTATTGTACTGGCTGACCTGTAAATAACCTTGAGAAACGTGTAATACCATAAACATTGGACTGAGATTAATGAGGGACCACAAACATTATCTGAGACGTACAACTCCTCGTCTTGCTTAAAGACACAATGACATTTTCTCTAGCGCCCCACTGTGGAACTTGGTGTTCCAGCGGACTCATATCCAAGTACTAACCAGGCCCTGACCTGCTTAGCTTCTGAAATCTGACAAGACCGGGCATTGGCAAGCAGGTATGGCCACATAAAAGGAAACAAGGTAATAACAAGGAAATGTATGACAGGGATGGAGACGACTGTCGAGAGCTGGACTGAAATCACTTTGGACATTTACAAAATGGAAAAAATTACTGAAATAAATGTTTTTGTATTTTCTTTTTTTGTATTATGTCATAAAAGAAAACATTGAAAAATGAAAATTGAAAAGAAACAGAAACCATGTCATTCTTATGAACACAGTGTTTGCCACCAACCCTAGAAGTTTGATCCCAAACGTCGGTAACCGTTCTTTGAATCACTGGCCCGTCCACACGACTTTATATTTCCTCTCTGTTTTGTCATTGGCGCTTGAGTTACTGTGAGACGCGGCGTTCCTTTGTGATTGAATGAGCTTTTTACAGCACCTGTTACAATGATTTTAGCCTGCGTATGGATTTTTATATGACATGCAAAGTGCTCCGGGTGCTCCCAGCATTTATGGAGCAAATATTTCTCACTGACTTTGCAAAGTGTACGAGCCCAGGGTTTTATTGGAGGCTCTACGCGTGTGTGCGCCGTATGTGTAAGTGTGTCCACGCTTTGATTAACAGGGAGAAGCTCGGTTTTAATTTATGGAGGGTAAACAAGACTACATAGTTTGGCAGATTTTTACATTCAGTGGGAGTAGGGAGCTGATAAAACGTAAGGAGGAGGTTATTTGTTGTCCTTTTTTATTGCTGCATCTTAAAAGTAAAAGCTTAAGGCTCTGGTTAAAGAAAGGGGAAAAAACAGCCAGCTTTTATCTCTCCTTTTTCATGTGGGGAAAGTTTGTGGAGTCTTGTCTTGTGTGTAAAATAATGCAGATTTCATTTATCTATATAACTATATATCTATATCTATTTGCTTATATTTTGTCACGTTCTAATAATCGCGAATAATTGTTAAATTGTGATGTTTCTTCTCCCAATAATCGTAACAGTAAAATGTTACACCGTGACATCCTGAGTGAGAAATAAGGATTTGATTTTTTTCCCCCCGTAGGTTGCTATTCACAGTACATTGTTGTATCTTCGTAATTGACCTACTTTTCAATATTGCCGACACCATTTTGATTGGGCGCAAGCTAGCTTCTTCTCCCTGCCCCTTCCGTCCTTCTGCTGTCAGTAGATGGCGCTCTCAGTACACTTTTATTTGTTTCTAAAGCATGAGATGTCAAAGCAGAGGTATTCAAGAGCATGTTTAAAGCACAATAACAATACAAATCAAAATGCTGCAAAAAGAGCAACATACTGGTACTTATTTAGTCATTTTTAAAACGAGAATATAAAGTTATGCAATTTTGTTGGCAAACATACAACAAAATATGAAGCTGTTCTTCATACTGTACGCCTTAAATGATCATCCATTTAGGTAAATCCTGAGTTTTTGCTGCACGGCCATGAATTGGTCAAACTAACCAGTCTTCCTTAACGTTTCACTACCAGAAGAACCCTGAATGTGATCTGAATGCATTTTTAAACCTTTGAGATGTATATATATATTATTCCTCCTCTCTACACCGTGAAGTGTTTGGGACAGATCCTCCGAATCTCCCCTCTAATTGTCCGCCTTGAATACATCTGAAGACAGAAGTCTCAATTACGGCTTTTATTTTAATTCCTGGCTTTGGCCCACAACGCGGCCGCTTTGAAATCCCATTATTACAGCTGCAGCCTTTTCAGCGCTTAAGAGTAAAATGAATCATCTCGCTGAAGCAAGAAAGGCGAGAAAGGTAAATGAGAGATGAAAGCCTGGTTCTGCATTAAGGCTTCTCTTTGGGCCGTCGTGTCATCTCCGGGTTTACGGCTCTCGTCTTTGTCCCAGCGCTCCTGCCTCTTCGTCTGATCCCTCTTCTCATCTGCCTGTTGCATAATTACGGCATTTTTTTCCAGCTTTGTGCTAATTTACAAACACCAGACTCTGACAAAAGCGTAAATTAAACGGAACATTGGTTATTAAAGGGTACGTGTTACGAAGGAGAACGGTAACAGAATGAAAAGGTGCGTTGTGCATCTTCTACCGGAGCATCTATTTTATAATCACCTTGAATACATTTAAGACTCCAAAGTTATAGTATCTTTATGTTATATTTTACACTAAAGTTGTGTCTGTGCAGGTACTTTTAGCCATGTCAGTCCTTGGTTGTGGAAGATTTGAACCTGGACCGGCTTTCGGATCATTCTTCCAGGCTAAAGAATTACGTCTGGTATTAAATGTAATTAAATCCATCTGAATCTACTTTAGATCTCAGTTCTGACCAATAGACCACTTGTAGTAAATACTCTGTCGCTGAGAAATAAATGACAAGACAAACTAGATCAAACTATTATCTTTCTGATAGTGATAATGCTAATCAGTGCTGGAAAGCAGTCCACTCTTTGAGACCTAGACCAGTTTCATTTAAGAAAGAAATAATAGCAGATAATAAAAAAAATCTAATTCATGACCATTTTCTTCATTAAGTTTCTTTGGTAGTGTTATCATTCCACAATCACCTCCAAGCATAAGATAATTTGTGTGTACTGTAAGTGACAGGGAAGTGTCATATTCTAAAAAATGTGCATGTTTTGTTTAATTTTGTAAATGCTTTTATATATTGTTGTTTTAACAGGCTGCTCTTGTACATGAGAGCGTTCTTTCAAGGGCCCTTGATGTATAAAGAAAAGGTTAACAATAGTAACCTCCTCGGAGACAAGATGAGACTTTTAACCAGAATTGCTGCTATATTTCCATTTTTGTGAGAGTACTACAAAAGTGGCCACCCTTTTTGCTTCAGACTTTAAATAATAAATAAAGTGATTTAGTTGTGTGGAAATGTAGCATGACAAAGGCTCCTGAAAGCCTCAAACAAAGCCAGCCTATACAATAACACATTGTTTGCTATTCTTGGTGACTTCCTCTTAGTCCAATCAATAAGTAAAGAGTCTTCTGAGTGCATGTGTATGTGACAAAAGCATTACCTCAGACAAAGAACAGCACAGCCTCACAGGGAAAGCCCACACACATTCATAAATGAAATCCTTCCATTATTCACGTCACAGCGAGCAAAAATATGATTGCTATTTTTACATAGTTAAAGAAATAGGTCCTTTACGTACAATAAACCAGGAGCAAGGTTTTTCTTTTGGTAATCAACATGAAATTAATAAATAATGCAAGTTTATGAGGGGAAATGTATGTCAGTAATGTTTTCTTGTAGTTGCACAGCATGAGAGAAAGTAATGTTATTTTTGGATTACGTTCATTTAAGTCTATACACTAATAACGAATTAAAATACCTTTCAATAAATATCAAGTTTTCTACCACATTATCCCATTAAAACAGTAATTATGTTAAATGCATGTATATTTAAATAGATTATTTTAAACATCGAAATTATTTGCTTTGGATTAACATGAAATAATGAATCCACAATGTAACTTTTGTCTCTGCATTGACATGTTATAAGTTTGTCTGGAATGTTCCACAATATGGCATTATACCTTACAGGATCTCCCTTGTATCTATTCAATCAAATATACATGTTTTTATTGCTCAAAAATACCCTGAAAAACATGCATTCTAACTGTGAGCACAGTCGCCTCTCACAGATCTGACCTGTACCTTGACCTGCTGGCATCACCTGTCTCCATGGAGATACATTTAATGCCATACAGAGATGTTTAATGCACATTTAAATGAAAAGGGTTACATAATATATTTAAATATTTTCAAACTTTTCAATTGTATGAGTGCCGTTACCTTTTAATGGAAAACCTGACAGTTTTTAAATCCTTCCATCGAGACCTACAAAGCAAATGAAATACAAAAGAAAGTTATTTCCATTTTGGTCAATGCTTTTCAAAAATAAAATATAACATTGCATAGAAGTCCAGTTTCAGTGAACTTACCCATTGAGCTTGGTTTTTGATCTGCCGATATGACCAAACATAAAATGCACTTTAACATGACCTTTCCCTTTTTCTTTCAGGTGGTTTGATTTGTTCCAGCGCTGCATTGGTGAGTAAGCGTTCAGTTACTGTTTTATTGGGTTGTACTTTGTTGTAAATGTTGGACTTGGATCCTTGACCCTTGAAAGAGGGCTTGAATGGAAGGAACATTTTGAAACTTGTGTTATTTGGTTAATGTAATAAGAGGAAATCGGGTGTCCGTGATGCATGTTTCAAAGCATATTCAAACTGTTTTGATGAAAGAGTGATTTCAGCGACTGGTAAGTTGGTAAGCTTGCACCATCTGAGTAGAAGCTTACATTGTGGATTCTTGAATTACGTCCTATTGTTGCATTCCCTGGGTTTGTGTTTTCTGTTTATAGGCAACGTTTTGAAGCCTTTTGTCTAATGAAAAGATTGGTTTGGAACTGTAAAATGCTATGGCTGTGGTGCTAAATGCTCATCACGAAGAAGCACAAGTTTAGTAACCCCTGTCACACGTGAATTTGCTTCTGTTACGACAGTTATGTAAATGCTTCTCTGGTAACTTGGCTATTCTTTTATTTTGCCCTCTTTAAATGGTGGAATATGTTGTCAATGTAAGTTATAGCCTTATGCAGGTTACGCATCAGCCTTGAATTATGCGTAACCCTTGAAAATTGCAATCGTACTATATCAAAAGACAATCTTTGAGTTCGGAGAAGGGAAGTATGATATGATCCAAACCCATTCATGGAAAACCCTTGAGGAGCGGAGAAAACAATGACTCAATGACTTGTTCTGATGTATAGAATGACCAGTGCCCCCCATCTGACATCAGCTGAGCACAGAACTAGAGCTAATCATACAAAAATCCATACCAGCATCAGACCATATGCTGTGTTCTAGTCGTCCTCTGAGGTCGGATCTCAGAATGACCTTTTCTCAGATTCTGTTTTCCAATTGTCGAAAAACAATTACCAGCATGTTATTGAGTAACGACTCAATCAAGTAATTCAAAACAGGAAAGTGCTCAAATCAGCCAAAATGTGGATCCATTTACAGTTTACATTGTCTGGGAGTGATTTGTTAGCTTTTGTAGCACCATAACATTAATAACTGCAGAGGCATAACGTCTGCACAGGAGCAGGTTCACAGACAGAAGTTGGACAGTAGGAAGCAACTAAAGGGAAAATAGCTTAAGTATATCACTAAAGAAGCTGTTAGACGTTTCACTCTCACCAAATACAGGGTGCAGCCATGTTGGATTTTCAACTTGCGCGCTGAAACTTTTGAAGAGTTACCAAGTAGGGGTTCCAAGACGGAATGTTGTTGCTGTGTACATTTACAAGAAGATCAGAACTCGATTACGCCTGCCGACTGAAATGCACCATTACAACCCAGAATGAAAACGTTTTCTTTCATTTCACGCAATAATGGAATCTATTACCAACCGAAGCCCGACTTTCGACACCTTCTGATTTTGTATGGCCAAACTATAACATCACTCACTACCTTTTCGTTTCATCGGCGTGACATCCATTTGAAGTTGGCCGATTCAAAAACACAACCAGAAGCCTTAGCTAGATAATAGATGGATAAAATGATCCACGATACTTACCCATGCTAGTCACAATAATGTGGCTGGTTCCTTCCTGGGTATGGTAGGGCTCCCAGCTTCAAAAGATCAAATGTGACTGCAAATCATCTGTGTGGTAACTATTGATTTTTATGCATTTCAGAACTTTATACACCGCAAACACATTCAGCCCAATGTTCACTTCATGTTTATGCTGTGAATCTTTATGTTAATTAAAAGGATGTGTCTGGGTAATCTAACCTTGTACTGAATTACAATGACCTTTACACAGTTGCTTGTTTAAATCTTTGGACTTTTATTTATGCATTTAATTAGTCATTTCTAAAGCAGTAAATGTTGATAAAAATGCTGCATATGTTTGGCAAAAGTGTTGGTGTCCTTCAAAGTGTGTGTGTTGTAATGAATGCAATTAAAAGCAACGCTAAGAAACGCTTAGAACATGTGGCAAAGTGCCTGCAGATTCTCTATACATTTTAAACTGGGTGTTTTCTGAGGCTCAGAGGGAGAGGACCTCATAAGCAGGATCAATGAAACAAATATGAATGAAGCTAAATACAACTCCAGGAACTCGGTCACTCTGGCAATAGAGCTCCCCCTTCAGCTTCCTTGTGAAAATACATTGTAAGGAAAAAATAAGCGTAAATAATGTCAATAATTACATAAAAAAAACCACTGCGAAAATATAGTTAGAAAAAAAAGAGCCAGGGTTTCTCAGGAGAGTTGTCTTCATGTCGGGAAATGTGGCAATGCTGGTTTTCTGCGAAGACGGACACTTTAAATACCCCAAGAATACGCATTTAACCAATATGGTGAGAATGTTACTTAGTTCTGCTTTAAAAGTTCGAAACAGTTAATTTAGCTAACATTTTTCTCCTTTAGTCCCCCAACCTATTTAATCAATTTCACAACTTTATTTGCTCTAGACGAGGATGAGAAGGTTGGGTCACGCACAGAGCCGATACAGTGCTGCATATTTTGGTAAAAAGTGTTTGATAAATGAAAGTTTGGCCTTCAAAGGCATCATTTTTGTAAGTCTCCCTTGCTTTATAAAGTTGTGACAAGGGCAAGAACAGCCTGTGACAATGTGTAAAAAGTACAAAGGGCAAGAACAGCTCATGACCAAGTGTAAAATGAACATATCCTCAAATGCCTTATTCTTGGAAAGTAAAATGGTAATAGTCATGACTGAAATATTTATGTGTTTGAGAAGAGGGATCCTTGTATAACCCTCCAAAGCAGATAATATTTTTTTTTTAATTATTTGCAACTGATGGAACTGCTTTAAAGATATCAGGCTGAAAATAAAACATTTGTACTGGACATATGTCTTTCAATAAAATATATTTCATAATACAAATGCATATGTTTCTTGCTGAATGCGTATTAATTTGTACCCACCAACCAATAGTTGGAGCCTTGCCCAAGCGTTATGAGCAAGACACCTACTTCTACCAGAGATAAACTTGTTGTTTCTTGGAAGTCATTTAGAATATCTGGCTTCACAGGTCTGTACTCGCCGACAAGACATCTCAAATGTTGAACCCTGACAGAGAACAATACTGACAAACTAGGGTCCACAATAATGAGACAGGGTGAGATATGAGTATGTGATATGTGTTTGTGGCCCTCTGCCCCGAATGAGTTTCAAAATGCGGCCCTCTGTGAAAAAGGTTTGGACACCCCTGGTCTAACGTCTAAAGACTGAAGTCTAACATGTAATGTCTAATGTCTAGACTGCACTAGGTGGCGGTAATGTAACACTTGGATTCCAACGCCCATAAAACACCAAAGAAGAAAAAGTACATGTACTAGAAGTTCTAGATCTACAAAGTAGTTCTAGAACTAACTGCTTCCACCCCACTTCTATTCCACCACAAATTGCAAATTTGACGAGAAACTCCGAAAGATACCAAGGAATATCAAAAGTAATAGCAGGAATCACACAGAAATATTTTCAGAAGTACATAACTAAAAATGTGTTTCTATAATAATAAATATCTTCTAGAACTAATAGTAATGTATAACGCAGTCAATTAATTAGACAATGTTGTTTCAAGGTACAGAAAGCAAAGAATTAAGTGTCTCCCCTTAATTCAAGTAATTTAGTTTATCTTAAAGTCCCATTTGTCTGGCTTTATGTTTCCCTGTGTGAAAGCAGCTGATTACACAACACACATCTGCCTCTGTATCTGTGCCTGGGCCATTGTTAAGCCACTGGGGTTTAGTGATTAGCCTTCACTGCTTCAGCCACTGGATATAGACTCTCCAAGTTGGGTCAAATCAGCAAAGTACAAAGAGAAGAAAGAACGCCCATTTTGGTATCGGTATGTTGTGATTAATTACTCCTGCTGCTGTTGTTTGGTCCTTGCACCTTCATTCGTCTTTCCGCGACTTGTGTGAATGAAGTGTGGCGCGCCGGTCGGTTGAACCCTGGCGTCCGTTAAGGGTTCCGGGTGAGTGAAGCGGGGCTCACTCACAACAACACGCTGTCCAGTGGTCCAAACAGCAGTGGGTCTACGGCTGGCTGTAGCGCTGTCACACGGTCTCCTGGTCGGCTGAATGATCGGAGATATCGGAAAGAGGAGGGAGGCAGAAAGAGAAGGAGGAGAGGTATTGAACGAGAGGGAAAGAGAAAGAAAGATGGATGGATATGAGAGAAATAAGGAGATTGAGGAAAAGAGAGGTAGTGAGGGGGCAGGATAATAGAGGAAGGATGAGAAAGAGGAGGTGGGGTAATAGCGGGACATTAGCCACGTTTCGACTGGACTGGCTCACTTTGAAGCTTCTGTTAATGGTGGGATGCGTTTTCATGCAGGTGGTCGGCTGAATTGTTCCTGAATTATACTTTTTCTTCATAGCCAATCTCAGCAATTTACAAAAAGACATGTAATAAGATAAGATAAGATAATCCTTTATTGTCCCACATGGGGAAATTTCATTGGTGCAACGCAGGTAGATACAGAGGTAGATACAGAAGAAAAGAACAGATCACTTATAGGAAATTTGAAAAACACTTTCAGTAGAAGATCTCCTATAAACAAAAACTCCCATAGACAAATAAATAAATACATTAATACCATTGCATGTGATCACGACAGTAATTGCACATAATAATTCCAGGTTTGTGGCGCTGTGATTTCCAGTTTATCGTCAGCATTTCTGCAATTATTTAACTTCCATGTTGCTCACATTTTCACATCTCTTTATGAAATGTTTTGGGTTTTGATAATGGTAAATGCATTATGCACTAGAAATATTTTATTTTGGGTCTTGATGTGAGTGCTTGCGTCGACAAACAGGAAACAGCTGATGATTTTTGCTTGCTAGCTCTGTTATAAGTTATAATCACTCTTCTGTCTGCATTCTCTCTTGTTCAATCATAGTGCACTAAAGCTTTCCAGGAGCAGAAAGTGAGAAAACATTAGAAGACGAGGGACACAGAGGAAGACACATGAGCTTACACGGGCTGGTTCCATGGTCTCTAAAATATCTCATTAAATACAGCACTACTGCATCTTCGGTCAAAAGGTTCCATCGTACAAGGGCTTTGTAGTGGAATAGTCAAGAACTCAATTTACACTTTGGGGTATGTGCAAGATATGTAGCATTTTAGGGTAAATGCAATACTTTAAGCAGCATAGGGTGTGCACAATATAAGCTTATCTTTAGAACGATCTAGTTTTATTTTTTAAAGGAAATATACACGAGGCAATCATTTTCACAACTTTTACTTGTTAATTGCAAACTGATGTGAGCACCGTGGTGAATCGCTGCTGTTCTTTCTTGCTTTGTATTGAGTTTAGTCTGCAGTTAGTTGTTGTGTGTCTAAAATCTTATGTTAAGCAAGAAGGGGGAGAGGTAGATTGAGAGAAAGAAGGGAAGTTAAAGAGTTAAAGAGAGGACCGGAGCAGGAAGGTTTAAGATATATGGAGGGAGAGACAGCAAGGATAAGGAAAGGGGAGGAAAAGCAAGCAGAGAGAGAAAAAGAAGGGTATCCAGAGAGCGAGGGAAAGTCTTGCGCTAACGTCCACACTGCCAGCTCGGCAAGGTGATTTATGGCTCCTGAAAGAGTCGATGGGAGGCCCGGGCCAGCGCGGAGGACCTGGTAACAGTAAACAGTGCACACAAACAGTGCTGTCCATTAGCTAAGTGTCCCACACAAGCTGATCCTCTTCATTACATTTCTGCTTAAAGTCACCCCAGGTTTACCATATGTCAAGAGCTATAACTGTTTCTCCTGCCTGTACAAGATATGCTACGGTGGCTTTACACAAACCTAAGGGTAAAACTCTAATGTAGTGTATTTGATCCAATGCAGTGAGAAAAGAGCTTTACATAGGTGAGACTGAACAGCCACTGCACAAATGGCTGACAAATTTTGGATAGCAGAGCGCCGTGCATCTTCATCTTAAAGCCACAAACCACTCTTTTGAAGACGGTGAGGTGAAGATTCTAAGCCGGAGAAGAGATGGTTTGAAAGAGGAGTTTTTGATAAAAAAAAAAAGAAAAAAGAAAAATCCCTCTTTGAACAGAAATTGTGGTTTAAAGTTCAATTTACCAGGAATATACAATAGTATTTTGAGACCATGAGCAGGAAACTGCTCGAGCCAGCCATGTGTGAATCAGGTACTCTTCAGTGATGATGGAGCTGCAGCCAGCAAACGGTAGGATTTCTATGGCCCATTACAGGTCAGAGTAGGATAAATATCTGAGTTTTCAAATCAGATCCAAATATTTAGAATTGAAGCATCTTGTAACAGTGTCCAGATGACTACAACTGAATATTTTTCTACTATCGAACACTCCTGGATGAATGGGGAATTACACTGACAAACTTTGGGTTGCCAGAGTTCCACAGCGGGTGCACATTTTAAGAGTCAGGCTTTCCTTCATCGAGAGTTTCTGTTAGCACCCCATCTACTGGCAGTAGAGGGGATTACCATTGGGACATTAACAAAAACTAGTCAATACAAGCACCAAGTTTAAGGGACACAATCTGATGGCAGATATGCTCAGAACGAGTCTGGCAATGGTTAATGGACATAAAAACTGCACAGGAGACCTGTGATATCACAAAATCTCAGAAATTTGAAACCTAAGATAAAAGTGTTTTGTGAGTGCTCAACGTTAAAAGACCTCGTTTAAAAGCTGAAACAAGTGTTGCAGGTATTTGTGGTTGAAAAAAAAAAAAACTCAATTTGAATTTAAGTGAATTTTAAAAGACATTTTGTGTATTGGGAATCATAGGAAGGAACTGCCAGGGACAAACATGTGACCCCAGACAGATGTTTCTCTGTCATGGTTCAAAATCTAAGTGATAAAACTTTGTAACTAAGTGAGCGGGGCGGGGGATAACAATTCACTCGGAAAGCTGGGACTGTACACAAACAGGCATGCTCTGATTGACCAAATTTTCTCTCCACAATATTGTCTTTTCAGTCGCTCACTCACTCAACTATAAATCAAACAACTGTCTTTTACCTGTGACTATAATGCACTGCAGCTAGCTTACCTAATTTTAGCCTCCTGAAGATCAAAAGATAAGTGGCTCCTTCTTTGGCCAAAAACTGTAATAATCTAGTCTGTTTTGTCTATTAGCGTGATACCATGTACTCCTCGTTCAGGACTACATTTTATAATTTCATTGGTCAAAACCTTTGCTTTTCACTAGTCCATTCAACGCAGCTGAGCCAATACTGTTATAGAAGGGCATTGTGTGGTTACTGCTTTGAAAATGAAGTTTTTAGACAAAGGGAATGCACGTCGTTTGGTGAGACTGAACTTCAGGTGTTTGTGGTGGTCATTGTTGCAGTATGAAAGGTTTAAAAAATCTTAAAATATGCTATACTGCATCAATCCCAATTTAATTCAATCTTCTTTGTCACTATCTCCATTTATATGGGCCATCAATAATACATTCACAATACATTCACTGACCATGAAGGACATAGCCATCGTCCACTTGAGCTGAGTGCAGCGAAATTGGCCATAGTGAAGCTTTACACTTGACATGACATCCGCAGCCTTGTCCACTCTTCTAACAGTATTAGTGTAGTAATGTGGTTGGACACGCTGGATTCTCATGTGACACACTTCAGAGACAGTACACTACCGAGGGCTTGTAGTGAGCGAGGGTGGCAGCCATGATGGGATGTGAAGAGGACTTGGGCGTTTAGTGACGACTGGATTTCCTTCTCCACACGGGGTTTGGAGGTTTATCCCCCATCACAGAAGCTTCACTGGACAGGCTGAGCACTCACATCGAAGAAGGGAGACAGGCTGATGGCCATAACAGGTCAGCAATGGAAAAGCAGTTTATTTTCTCTCTTGAGAAAGCATTGGAACAGGTGCTGCCCGGTGGTCAAGTGGTTAAGGCGGCAGCACACATGCCATGTTCCATTTGTTAAACATAGAAAGCCCTGTGTCATACAAAATTGACTGAGGCTTTGACTGTGATGTAGTGTCTTCATTGAAAGGATAAGTAGAGCTGTTCTCTGATGATTACGTGCATATTTCTGAAATCATGCATAGTATTTAAGCTCTGACACCATATTGAGCTCCAGCAGATTGGACAACAAAAACACCCAAACTATCCAAAACAAAAGTAGTCTTGTGGACAGATGTACACAAGTTGTTATTTGAGCAGAAATATTGACTATTTTGTTTATTAAAGTGGAGTGGAGGGGAGTACTTCTGTGTTTTACCCTTGACTGGATCCAGCAGTTAGATTTCTCTGCTTTCTCTTCTCTTGTGACGCTTCATCCAATCAACTTATAGACAACCGCTGTTGTGATTTTGGGCGTTACAAAAATAAATTGAATTTAATTGTAATAAGTATTTGTATGAACTTTTTCTGATCACTTCCAACAAGCCTTCCCAGATAGATCATGTGTAGAAATTGCCTCAGATCTGGCACAAGGTTATACACATATCAGCAAATTATGATCCATCAAGCTTCATTTAAGCAGCTCAATGCAGCTTACCAATTTTGACTGTTACTAATATACAATGACCAAAAATACAAACCCAGCACTTTTGATTTTGCTCCCACTTTCCATGAGCTGCAGAAAAAGACCAATTTCTGTCAAATATTGTTCACAAATTTGTCAAAATCTGTCTTAATAAGCAATTAATATAAATGTTAGCACCCCATTAGTAATGCACGTCCCACTGATCTTGAAAGGAAATAACAAATTATGGTTAAACTATTTACTTAATATTGTGATTGAAAAGGCTTCTTCTGCACTGCTATACTTTTCTTTATAAGCCTGGTTTACTGTCATTTACCACCATTTGTAACTGTGTTTATAAGTCAGGGCTAGTTGTCTGTGGATCCCTTCAAGGTTGAGCTGCGTTACTTAAAATTTAAACCAGTCAGTGAGTTTTTTTTTGCAGTTGCTGTTCAAAAATATCCTGGGGAAAAAAACCTCCAGCTTCTTTTCAAGAGTTGACACAGAGTCCATCAATAAAACAGGCTCCATGTGTGGTGTGCAGCAGGACTGAATGCAGAAGTGGAAAACAGCAGCTGGCACGGCACCAGCAGTAATGGACTCATGTAACACTCACTATTTTAAACATTATAAATTGCAATGATACCCCAGCTTTGTAAACAATGCATTATAGGAAGTTGTTGTGAGAGCACTCGGTATGCATTCTTGTGGATCAGTAGTAGTCAGTTAACGCACATGCTCCACTAAAAGACCATTTAAAGTTCTGTATTTGTCTTAACTCGAATGTGGCCGTAGGCATCAAACCAGATCGTTTATGATATAATAAAAGGCTGACATTTCTGCGACTGCAATTGGCCCTGGCATGCAGCATCTTATATATATATATCAATGATCTGTTTCTGGTCCATTAATCGGCAAACTCCAAATGGAATTCATGCTGATGAGGGACGAGCGTGTCTGTGACGAAGAAGAGCAGCACAGTGGCTTCTGGTATGTCTCTTGAAAAAAACATACACTAGTCGCACTCTTGAAATTAATGATTAACCGTCCTTGATGACTACTCCTGTTGGCTGTCGCAAGACATTGAGATGATGTTCACAGTGATGGCAAACCTTAGAGTGGGTAGAGTTAGATGTCTATAAAACATTAACCATGTTCAATTTCTCAGTGCACAAAGTTGGGCAAAGTATACTTGGACTTTGTAAATGTACATGGTTTAGTGGAGTTTATTGGCCTCACATTGTCACTGGCGGGTATAACTGTATCTGCGAAGACCCCGATGATCCTGCCAGCTGTCATTTTTCTGCGAGATGGATAAGATTAATGTCATACTGTGCACCATTCCTATAGAGTTAAGCATCACCACCAGAAAAGTTACATAGTGCATCTTTAATGTCCTAATCTTCTTATAAAAAAGAAAGAAATTCAAGCAGTATATATGCTGTTGTTTTGCTATTGTGGTTGTAATTCAAAGTAAAGAACTCTCAAGAAACTGTTTCCCTTTTAGATGGTTCTCTGGCTAGGCTTGAATTTCCAATAGTACCAATCCTGCTGATTTCAGGGCACGGCAGAGAGCATTTAAAATACATACTCCAATAGGTAAGTGCCACTGTCAGCACAATGGAGGAGGAATTTGGCACCACAGTCATTTTCCTACATTTCTTATTGCATGCTGTTAGCCCAGGCTGTATGAAATCTGAAAAGCGCCGAGCATGACCAAAAACCAAATAGACTGTGAAAAGTGAACACAAGGCCTCCATTTATTATTTGGAATTAAACGACAAAAGAGCGGCGCTGACTGATTTGGTGAGGGAACATCTGGGCATGTGTGGTGCTGACAAGGCATTCTTTGGACTTTCATGTTAGTAATGAATGGTTTCCACGAGTCTACAAAGGAAGTAAGATTATTTCTTCCCTGTGGTATGAAAAGAGGTTTAATGTGCATTTTGAACATATTTTTTACAGCATGTGATCTGAGTGGTTCACGATTAAAGATACACTTCCAAATTATCATGCAAGTTATATTTTTCTCATTTTTTTCCAAATAGTCAATATAAATGACATCCTTTTCAAGTCATCAACCTTCAGAGTACAATTTGAATGTTAATGAACAACAAACCTCCTAATGATGACAGTATTTTATTTTTTGTAAAAACTAAAATAATATACTGTTCCAAATTATTATGCACAACAGCATTTCAAACCATGTTATTCTTGTAAACAACTGAAAATGGTAATTTGTTAAATTAAAAGCATTAGCAGGTCATATTTACTGAAATCAAAAGCTATTTCAATTAAAACATCTTAACAGGTCAAGTTATATTACCTCTTTTTTGACAGGAGCTTCACAATTCTTGCATCCATTGAACTTGTAAGATTGTGGAGTTTCTGCTTATTCTTTGCAGAACGTCAGAATAACCTCACAGAGCTTCTGTTTGGATGTGAACTGCCTCCCGCCTTCATAGATCTTTCACGTGAGGATTCTCCAAAGGGTCTCAATAGGGTTGAGGTCAGGGGAAGATGGTGGCCACACCGTGCGTTTCTCTTCTTTTATGTCCATAGCAGCCAATGACGCAGAGATTTTATTTGCGGCATGGAGATGATTTTGCACGGTTCTTCTTTTTGTACCATTGAAGAAAGTGGTCAGTCAGAAACTCCACATACTTTACAGAGGTCATTTTTACAACTTCACGGACCCTCCTTGCTGACGTCCATCCATCCAGGGTTGCACGGCACTCATAAGTGAAAAAGACTGTTTGAAAAAGAGTCTTCATGTATCTCTGGAGCCACAGGAGCCGTTTCTGCTTGTGAGCATTGGTTAAGGGCCGAATAGGTTTATGCATAACTACAAGCCTCTGGAGGATCCTACAGCTTGATGTTCGTAGCACTCCAGAGGCAGCTTCAAATACCTGTTTGCTTCTTTGTAGTGGCATTTTAGCAGCTTCTCTCTTAATCCAATGTATTTGTCTGGCAGAGAGATTCCTAATTGTGCCTTTTTCTGCATAAATCTGTGTCTGCCCTGAATCAGATACAAATCTCTTAATAGTAAGATGATCACATTTAAGTTTTGGTGAAATAACAAATGTTTTCATACCATGTCCACGGCATTAAACTATTCACGCTTTTCTGCACCTGCAAGCTCCTTTTTCTTTCCCATATTGCTTGAAAATGGTGGTCTGCTTAATAAACTTGAACCTTTTTCCTTTAATTGGACTTACCTGGCAAACTTATTGGCACAGTCGAATCGGTGCAGCGGCTGCAGTGATGCGGTCGCTGCATCGGACTGTTTTGGTGAAGAAGTCAATCTACGTTCCTACCCTCACCTATGGTCATGAGCTTTGGGTAATGACCGAAAGGACAAAATTTTGGATGCAAATCGTCAAAATGAGTTTCCTCCGCTGGGTGGCGGGGCGCTCCCTTAGAGATAGGGTGAGGAGCTCAGCCCTCTGGTGGCACTACACAGAAAACAAGGCAATAAATGACATTTTTAAGCCAATTAAGCTAATTATGCCAGTTAATTAGGCGAGATACCTTAATTTTGTTAAACATGTAATGATGGTTTATCAATTAATAGTTTAACCATGAACAACCCTAGACGGAAAGTTCAATTTGATGTAACTCCGGTTAGCATTGCCCAAGTGATTGAGTCAGTGCAACAGGCAGAGATAGCAAACTGTGTGCCTATGAATGTTTAGGATTATTTTCATGCAAGGAATCCAAACCGTACATATATATTTGATGGCAATTAGATTTGGTTGTGATTTCTCTCACGTTGGTTGTATGGCTACGTTTTAAGCAGTGCTCAGGTGCGTAGCATACGGGCACATTATGTGTCACTGCGGGGAGCGCTCAGAGTGGTTGAGGCGGACAGGAGGAGGATGGATGTTCTAGCCTGTCCATGCTCATCCGTCTGCAGCTCACAGAGGGTCCAACAGACCCAGGGAGAGGCCGACATTCAAGCACCTCTTCCTTCCACTTTTAATTCTCCTCTCTCTTTTTGGGATACATTAGCGAGGGCATTTTTGTGTGTGTGTGTTTGCGTGTGTGTGTTTGCGTGTGTGTGTTACTGTATGTTCAAATCCATAGTGTCTGGGATAGTGAACAGAAACATCTGTGTGGAGTATGGACTGGAAACCCCAAGGTCAAAGTGGGAAACACCCCTAAAGGTGGTAGAGAATGATCAAGCCAAGATCCGGTGGGACTTCCAGGCACAGACTGACAGAATGGTAATGGCAAACCAACCAGACATTGTGGTGGTGGATAAACAGCAGAGGAAATCTGTTGTGGTTGATGTGGCAACACCAAGAGAGAAACTGAGAAACTGGAGAAATACTAAGGGCTCAGAGAGGAGCTGGAGAAGGTGTGGAAGGTGAAAGTGGTGCCCGTGGTCATCGGAGCTCTCGGGGCAGTGACCCTCAAACCGGAGGATTGGTTACAACCGGAAAAACATCAGATCAATGCAGTGATAGGAAAAGCAAATGCGTGTGTGTGTGCGTGTGTGCATGTGTGCGTGCATGTGTGCGTGTGTGCATGTGTTGGTGTGTGTTGCTTCCTTTTTACTTTTGCTTTATGCTATTTGCTGGAAATAGGACAATTCTGTTTCCATCCCTGAAAGTGTATTTCTGGCAGAACTGTTTTATTCAAATTATTCAATATTTTTTGCCGTATAGAAATCTCCCCTTGCAACACACTTTTAGCGCCTCAAAAACGGTGATGCATGTGAATACTAGTGATGGGCCAAAGGATTTGTGAGAGCTCGGAATGAGCAAGAAAGGATTGAATACCTACTTCTTTATTCCACAGTTTCAAAATCCAGTAACCCAGCTATAACTCGTCGACACCCATCCTCACACACATTCATGCATAATTCCACCCAGACAGCTATAGCTTCCCTCTGCGTTTGACACTCCTTATTTGCAAACACGTACACCAGTGATTCTCGCATTCACTGTCTGTTGCTCGGGGCAGATCTGGCAGCTCCCTGACCCTCTCAGTCATATTAGGACTTAACCGCGGCATGTCTGAGCCCCTTTCTGACAGTACTATTCGCCACGCCTTGCAAGAGAAGACAAGTACACGACGGGATTACACTTTGGAGTCAGTTCATATGGTGTTTTTTCTGCTGCGTTGGTGGTTTGGTGGCAGCGGTCCACTCCTTGCTAATCCTCGATAGTTTGGCTCTTCACATTGGTGCACATGGTTTGAGGATGCTTTTTGCTGTTGTTGCGTAGACGGGAGATGTGGTAAAAATGTGTTACAGTGGAGGACTTTATTTGCATGTTATGTACAAGCAGGTGGAGGTAGAGAAGCGTTATCTGAATACTCCAGAAGTGCGTTTTACCTGCAGGGGGACACTCTGTTGCACACATCTGTTGGTGAGGTACTGGATGGGTAGGAATGTGTGAGACTGAGTAATGGGGATGCCCTGGGAAAGTTGTAAGTGAAGCAGCTTATGTAGATTTTTGGTGAGAATTGTTCAGATGGTGTAAAAAAAAGTTTTTAATTCCACGTTATTCATGTACTGTGAGACGGCAGTGTGTCAGACTCAACCAGTTTCAGAAGATTGCGGTGTTGCAGTGCAATTACAATGAATTAACTTCAGAATGATGTATGTGCCCGTTCTGCCTTGGAAAATCTGGAGCAACGCCACTTGTCTAATGTACAGTGTCTCTGAAAACAAAAGTGTCACATTTAAAGGAGAACTTAGTGACATTTTTACCTTATTATACGTCTTGTGATGGTTAGATATGTATTTTTGGGGCATTCGAAGCTTCTGTCTCTGGGCGCAGAACCAGCCTTGCAACATGGCCGACGCTTACCCAAAGACTATTCTGAGAATCCCTGGCTCGTTTGTAAAATATTTGGCAGCACTAAATGTTTTTGTAGTTGATTATATTGCTTTGTTTAATTATTACTATTGATTATTTTTGTGGGATGAAAAAAAGTGTCCTTTATCTCCCCCTGCAGTTAGCTCTTTATTATCAAAGCAACAACAGAAAAACAACTTTATACGACAAAATAAAAAAACAAACTGGCCAAGAATGCTCATAATTGCTCATTGCTCATAATTCAGTTGTAATGCTGAGGGACATTATGGGATGCATTTTTGTCATGTCATAAGAATTTAAAATAGTTTCAAATTGAGGACAGCATTCATGGTCAAATTTACGTTATAACTGTACAAATTTTAACGTTTGGACCTGGTTTATAGTTTATACTTCATTCCATATCTGGTTCATAATTCCCGGGACATCACATGAAACAAAAACTGGCACAAAGTTTAAAGGTGGTATGGACGATTTTTTTCTGCAAATGTTTTATCATATTTCCTCGTGTCGTGGATAAATCATTTGTCCTGCCACGTATCAATCATAAAACGCACCTACCGCTCACCTGCAGCCGCGTCAGGCTCGTCCCCACGTTTCCGCGTGCCTAAGCGCATGGATCTATCATAATATAGTTCCCTCAGTGTACGGGGCAAAATGAAGACGGAGAAAGACAGTTCGAGCTGACGCAGAAGTGGACAGAAATCTACAGGAGACGAGCGATGCGATGCGCTCCGTTGCGCTAATAAACAAACGCACGTGTGTGTTGTATCAGGCCGCACGGGGGAGTGGCATGTGCACTGCCGCCTGAGTTCTCAAATCGCCGAAAAATCGTCCATTGCGCCTTTAATCTTCTCTGTCAAGCTAAATGAAGACAAAGGTGAAATATGCTGAAAAAACGTTTCTACCAAGGTAAACATTATTTTTTGTGGTTATTTCTTCATGATTATTCCTTTCCAAAACAGCCAATCTCCCTCAGAGTTGTACTATTCATACATACATCCCCCATGTGAAACCCCCCACCCACGCCGTTCAACTTCACAGCAGTGCAATTTCAGATAACTCTTTATTACTGCACTAAACATGACTTGGTGTAGAAAGGCTCTGCTCCCAATTTACTGTTAATTGTTTTTGTTAAATGCTCGGAGGCAGTGAATTACACAAAAACAATCTTATTAAGCCTAGGCTGAATGGAAAACAATTTGTTTGGATTTTCACCTTTAAAATGCTGATGACTTTGAAATGATTAATGCTTCCAATTTAGCTTCTGCGCCAAAGAGGTGAACATGCTGCTGTGTGGAAGATCAAGACAAGGGAATGGAAGAGAAATAAAATGAAATTGTAATCAGAGAGCTGGTTTAAGAGATGGAATAATTAGTGGAATGAAGGCTTTTCTCAATCAATATGCTCGCGCGCACATTTCGAGCATGTTCTAGGTCAGAGTTTCGCTTTGTTTCTCCAGAGAACCGGGCGGACCACACTTGTCCCAGTCTAAAATCAAAGAATCCAATACATGCAAACGAGAGCTGAGAGAAGGGGCGGGGCCACAGGAAATGTAGCTTTAGCCATAATAGCATACTTAAAATTGCAGTAACATTGATGAAGTAGTAACGTTTGTATTGATCCGATACCATGTAGGTGTCACTGATGTAGTAGTGACAATTGTATTGATCCGATACCATGTAGGTGTCACTGATGTAGTAGTGACATTTGTATTGATCCGATACCATGTAGGTGTCACTGATGTAGTAGTGACAATTGTATTGATCCGATACCATGTAGGTGTCACTGATGTAGTAGTGACATTTGTATTGATCCGATACCATGTAGGTGTCACTGATGTAGTAGTGACATTTGTATTGATCCGATACCATGTAGGTGTCACTGATGTAGTAGTGACATTTGTATTGATCCGATACCATGTAGGTGTCACTGATGTAGTAGTGACATTTGTATTGATCCGATACCATGTAGGTGTCACTGATGTAGTAGTGACATTTGTATTGATCCGATACCATGTAGGTGTCACTGATGTAGTAGTGACATTTGTATTGATCCGATACCATGTAGGTGTCACTGATGTAGTAGTGACATTTGTATTGATCCGATACCATGTAGGTGTCACTGATGTAGTAGTGACATTTGTATTGATCCGATACCATGTAGGTGTCACTGATGTAGTAGTGACATTTGTATTGATCCGATACCATGTAGGTGTCACTGATGTAGTAGTGACATTTGTATTGATCCGATACCATGTAGGTGTCACTGATGTAGTAGTGACATTTGTATTGATCCGATACCATGTAGGTGTCACTGATGTAGTAGTGACATTTGTATTGATCCGATACCATGTAGGTGTCACTGATGTAGTAGTGACATTTGTATTGATCCGATACCATGTAGGTGTCACTGATGTAGTAGTGACATTTGTATTGATCCGATACCATGTAGGTGTCACTGATGTAGTAGTGACATTTGTATTGATCCGATACCATGTAGGTGTCACTGATGTAGTAGTGACATTTGTATTGATCCGATACCATGTAGGTGTCACTGATGTAGTAGTGACATTTGTATTGATCCGATACCATGTAGGTGTCACTGATGTAGTAGTGACAATTGTATTGATCCGATACCATGTAGGTGTCACTGATGTAGTAGTGACATTTGTATTGATCCGATACCATGTAGGTGTCACTGATGTAGTAGTGACATTTGTATTGATCCGATACCATGTAGGTGTCACTGATGTAGTAGTGACATTTGTATTGATCCGATACCATGTAGGTGTCACTGATGTAGTAGTGACATTTGTATTGATCCGATACCATGTAGGTGTCACTGATGTAGTAGTGACATTTGTATTGATCCGATACCATGTAGGTGTCACTGATGTAGTAGTGACATTTGTATTGATCCGATACCATGTAGGTGTCACTGATGTAGTAGTGACATTTGTATTGATCCGATACCATGTAGGTGTCACTGATGTAGTAGTGACATTTGTATTGATCCGATACCATGTAGGTGTCACTGATGTAGTAGTGACATTTGTATTGATCCGATACCATGTAGGTGTCACTGATGTAGTAGTGACATTTGTATTGATCCGATACCATGTAGGTGTCACTGATGTAGTAGTGACATTTGTATTGATCCGATACCATGTAGGTGTCACTGATGTAGTAGTGACATTTGTATTGATCCGATACCATGTAGGTGTCACTGATGTAGTAGTGACATTTGTATTGATCCGATACCATGTAGGTGTCACTGATGTAGTAGTGACATTTGTATTGATCCGATACCATGTAGGTGTCACTGATGTAGTAGTGACATTTGTATTGATCCGATACCATGTAGGTGTCACTGATGTAGTAGTGACATTTGTATTGATCCGATACCATGTAGGTGTCACTGATGTAGTAGTGACATTTGTATTGATCCGATACCATGTAGGTGTCACTGATGTAGTAGTGACATTTGTATTGATCCGATACCATGTAGGTGTCACTGATGTAGTAGTGACATTTGTATTGATCCGATACCATGTAGGTGTCACTGATGTAGTAGTGACATTTGTATTGATCCGATACCATGTAGGTGTCACTGATGTAGTAGTGACATTTGTATTGATCCGATACCATGTAGGTGTCACTGATGTAGTAGTGACATTTGTATTGATCCGATACCATGTAGGTGTCACTGATGTAGTAGTGACATTTGTATTGATCCGATACCATGTAGGTGTCACTGATGTAGTAGTGACATTTGTATTGATCCGATACCATGTAGGTGTCACTGATGTAGTAGTGACATTTGTATTGATCCGATACCATGTAGGTGTCACTGATGTAGTAGTGACATTTGTATTGATCCGATACCATGTAGGTGTCACTGATGTAGTAGTGACATTTGTATTGATCCGATACCATGTAGGTGTCACTGATGTAGTAGTGACATTTGTATTGATCCGATACCATGTAGGTGTCACTGATGTAGTAGTGACATTTGTATTGATCCGATACCATGTAGGTGTCACTGATGTAGTAGTGACATTTGTATTGATCCGATACCATGTAGGTGTCACTGATGTAGTAGTGACATTTGTATTGATCCGATACCATGTAGGTGTCACTGATGTAGTAGTGACAATTGTATTGATCCGATACCATGTAGGTGTCACTGATGTAGTAGTGACAATTGTATTGATCCGATACCATGTAGGTGTCACTGATGTAGTAGTGACATTTGTATTGATCCGATACCATGTAGGTGTCACTGATGTAGTAGTGACATTTGTATTGATCCGATACCATGTAGGTGTCACTGATGTAGTAGTGACATTTGTATTGATCCGATACCATGTAGGTGTCACTGATGTAGTAGTGACATTTGTATTGATCCGATACCATGTAGGTGTCACTGATGTAGTAGTGACATTTGTATTGATCCGATACCATGTAGGTTTCACTGATGTAGTAGTGACATTTGTATTGATCCGATACCATGTAGGTGTCACTGATGTAGTAGTGACAATTGTATTGATCCGATACCATGTAGGTGTCACTGATGTAGTAGTGACATTTGTATTGATCCGATACCATGTAGGTGTCACTGATGTAGTAGTGACAATTGTATTGATCCGATACCATGTAGGTGTCACTGATGTAGTAGTGACATTTGTATTGATCCGATACCATGTAGGTGTCACTGATGTAGTAGTGACATTTGTATTGATCCGATACCATGTAGGTGTCACTGATGTAGTAGTGACATTTGTATTGATCCGATACCATGTAGGTGTCACTGATGTAGTAGTGACATTTGTATTGATCCGATACCATGTAGGTGTCACTGATGTAGTAGTGACATTTGTATTGATCCGATACCATGTAGGTGTCACTGATGTAGTAGTGACATTTGTATTGATCCGATACCATGTAGGTGTCACTGATGTAGTAGTGACAATTGTATTGATCCGATACCATGTAGGTGTCACTGATGTAGTAGTGACATTTGTATTGATCCGATACCATGTAGGTGTCACTGATGTAGTAGTGACATTTGTATTGATCCGATACCATGTAGGTGTCACTGATGTAGTAGTGACATTTGTATTGATCCGATACCATGTAGGTGTCACTGATGTAGTAGTGACATTTGTATTGATCCGATACCATGTAGGTGTCACTGATGTAGTAGTGACATTTGTATTGATCCGATACCATGTAGGTGTCACTGATGTAGTAGTGACATTTGTATTGATCCGATACCATGTAGGTGTCACTGATGTAGTAGTGACATTTGTATTGATCCGATACCATGTAGGTGTCACTGATGTAGTAGTGACATTTGTATTGATCCGATACCATGTAGGTGTCACTGATGTAGTAGTGACATTTGTATTGATCCGATACCATGTAGGTGTCACTGATGTAGTAGTGACATTTGTATTGATCCGATACCATGTAGGTGTCACTGATGTAGTAGTGACAATTGTATTGATCCGATACCATGTAGGTGTCACTGATTTAGTAGTGACAATTGTATTGATCCGATACCATGTAGGTGTCACTGATGTAGTAGTGACATTTGTATTGATCCGATACCATGTAGGTGTCACTGATGTAGTAGTGACATTTGTATTGATCCGATACCATGTAGGTGTCACTGATGTAGTAGTGACATTTGTATTGATCCGATACCATGTAGGTGTCACTGATGTAGTAGTGACATTTGTATTGATCCGATACCATGTAGGTGTCACTGATGTAGTAGTGACATTTGTATTGATCCGATACCATGTAGGTTTCACTGATGTAGTAGTGACATTTGTATTGATCCGATACCATGTAGGTGTCACTGATGTAGTAGTGACAATTGTATTGATCCGATACCATGTAGGTGTCACTGATGTAGTAGTGACATTTGTATTGATCCGATACCATGTAGGTGTCACTGATGTAGTAGTGACAATTGTATTGATCCGATACCATGTAGGTGTCACTGATGTAGTAGTGACAATTGTATTGATCCGATACCATGTAGGTGTCACTGATGTAGTAGTGACATTTGTATTGATCCGATACCATGTAGGTGTCACTGATGTAGTAGTGACATTTGTATTGATCCGATACCATGTAGGTGTCGCTGATGTAGTAGTGACATTTGTATTGATCCGATACCATGTAGGTGTCGCTGATGTAGTAGTGACATTTGTATTGATCCGATACCATGTAGGTGTCGCTGATGTAGTAGTGACATTTGTATTGATCCGATACCATGTAGGTGTCACTGATGTAGTAGTGACATTTGTATTGATCCGATACCATGTAGGTGTCACTGATGTAGTAGTGACATTTGTATTGATCCGATACCATGTAGGTGTCACTGATGTAGTAGTGACATTTGTATTGATCCGATACCATGTAGGTGTCACTGATGTAGTAGTGACATTTGTATTGATCCGATACCATGTAGGTGTCACTGATGTAGTAGTGACAATTGTATTGATCCGATACCATGTAGGTGTCACTGATGTAGTAGTGACATTTGTATTGATCCGATACCATGTAGGTGTCACTGATGTAGTAGTGACATTTGTATTGATCCGATACCATGTAGGTGTCACTGATGTAGTAGTGACATTTGTATTGATCCGATACCATGTAGGTGTCACTGATGTAGTAGTGACATTTGTATCGATCCAATACTAATACAATGCATTGGTGAAACTCTATTTCTATAAATAATTTGACCTCGGTGTTCTTATCTTTGCTCCATCTCAACTTGAACTGATCTAACATTTTATTAATGTGCATATACAAATTCAAGCAGGCCATCTCATGCTCAGGTTTTAGATGTGATTAATTACTCTGTTAAATAACGTTTTGGTCTTATTGCCTTCATCAGATCTTTTCCTTTTGAACCATTCCCATTGAGTGGGTGGAGCCTCACCCTCCACTTCATACAAATGTACATAAAAAGACACCTATAGCTTACAATCTTCGGAGGAAGCACTTTAAATCATGGTCAATGTTAAGTCGATGAGGAGAAAGAAAGTGGATGAAGCAATATATGTACGGTAATAAAAGAAATGTACTGTAAGTGATACTTTTCAATAACTCACTGTTTTAGAAATGTATACATCTTACATCTGCATAGTCTTATTTCTTCAGGATCAACTTTAAATGTATTTGTTTTTGTTTGTTTGTATGTACTGTAAAAGTCTGGTGATGAGGTGGTCAAAAGTATCAGAAATCCCATGGGGCGTGCTAATTGATATCCAAACTAGTATCAAAACCAGATATTCCTTTGAGCAAGTATCAATCCTAAAAAAAACTTTTACAGGAAAAAATATTTAGAATGATCTTGAGTTCTATCAGAAATAGTATAAGTCCACAATGTTAAAATAAAAATGTTTAGTGTCTATGGTCTTAAACTTTCACATTAATAAATTGCTTTTTTAATTATCCTTGTGGTATAGGATAGGATTATTGGCATTATAAATGTTTGAAATTTCAGTATAGTGACAACATAGAACATTGGTAAAGACCAAATGCAGCACCGGTCTTCCTAGAACGCGTTAGAGACTAAGCATTGATTCAATGAATGAAACTTTTATGAAGAGGAGATGTTCAGTCACAGAGGTAAAGCTGTGAAGGAGCAGAGGGAGGCAGAGAAACAAAGGAGGATTGATGAGAAAACCCTGGTGTCACCGGGAATAACATGAGACTAATTCAAAATTTGTTTCTCACGCAATGATTTTCTTTTTGTCTGGACTGGATCGAGCACATCGATGAAGGTCAGCATTCTGTGACCACATCTGTGAGCAAACAGTGTAAGCTTAGATTTTATTGCAAGGAGAAACGCTGATTTGTGTACATAAGGATTTCTATTACTATTATATTACTCCTTTATTAACTCCAAATAAGTTAGGCTGAATTAGAATTTTAAATAGTTTGATTTATGTATATGTTTTTGTATGAAATATTTCAACAAAATCAAGCAAGAAATTGCTTCTATGATTTTTTGTCAGATTTATATGTTCGAAATAAATTGAATTTTGTCAATTTTTAAATATAAAATGCCCAATTTTTTTATATGAAAATATTGCATGATGAAAAACCTGTATTTTTGTCTTTTATTTTTTTTTTTATGTGAGGATACAGTTTCTAATATATCTTATTTTTTTTATTTACTTATTTTTTTCCTATTTGTCTGCAGTGGATCAAAAGTTACTGTATTTTAAAATGAATTGTCCTTTTGTCTTTTTAGTTACTCTAAAAATCCATTGATTAAAATACAAATATCACCAGCATGTAAAAATCGGACCTAATTATTACACTCTGATTCGTCCAAAAAAATGTTGGCCATGTAATCGTACCCAGTGTAGACGATACGTCACAATCTCTACCGTTAGCACAGTTTGCAATGGAAAAAAATATTTTTGTGTATTTCCTCAGTACTAAACATGCAGAACATTGACTTAAAGCTTTTGGGTTTGCTCTTCTTCTTCACTCTTGGCATTTCCGATCGTCCACCGACTGCGTTTTGACCTTTCCTCGTCTGACGGGAGCGGGCGTCCTGTCACGGCTCCCATTAACCGTCTGCGCTCTAAACACGGGGCCGACGCTCTGCTGTGTCCAGATAAAGTAAAAGATCATCCCCAGGCTCTGTCCTGCTTTAATCAAACCGGCTCCTGGGGTTCAGGCGGAGAGACCGGTGAATGGACAGGAAATTAGAGGAGTGAGTGGAGGAGGAGACCGGCCGCACATTGTCAAAGAATAACGTTTATATTAGAGAAAATGACTCACTGAAATCAGAATCAGGGTCAGATTAATCCCCAACGGATTGATTGGATTTAATACTGGTCTAGAAATATTTTATGAACCCAGTTGAGTTATATAACACTTTTTTTTAACCATGTTATAACTTTATTCCATTATCAAAAACATACCTGGAGTTGTATTTAACTACATTCACCATTGTTTACTGAATTCTATTTAATGATCCCACTCCCCTATTTCCCAAATGTGTCAAAGGTAAAGATCTGGAGCTTTCCTGTACTCTTTTTAATTCCATGAATCATCACCAGAATCCTTTTTCTGCCTCAAATCACATTCATCACAACTGTGTGGCTTCATTAACATGCCTGGGCAAGCTAGCTTTATTTCCCCATGGTCATTCCAGTGTTTGTTTCAAGGTATTGTCACAATAAATAAATACTAAATGTTAGATAGAGCAGTTTCATGCCGCATTGAGGAATATTTCAAGCATTAAAATCTCCCTGGAAGATAGTGGGCCTTTAAAAGACACAGCATCCATTCTGCATATTGTTATGGTCCTTTAAACATGCTCTTGAGTATCTTTAGTTTGGTATCTCATGTGTCTATTGAAAAGCACAGATAAATTGTTTAAAAAAATAATAAAAAATAAAAGAGCTAGACCAGATAGCAAAAATAAAATACTAGTAAACATCAAATAAACAAAATCATGGCATATTTCAATTCAAATAAAGGTCCCACATAAGGATTTGGTGTTAACACGGCAGCAGAAGGAATTACCATAAGGAAATAAACTCAGATATGCTACTTGCATATACTGTAAGTATGCAGTTGTGACGAACACTACTTGATGGCAGAAGTGCTCATAAAAAGTCTGGTGATAATTTTTGGATTATTACCGCTCTGGAGATCTAACAAATCTGGAAGGGTGTGTTTTCTGGGGCTCAGAGGGAGAGGACCTTGTAAACAGGATTAATGAAACAAGCGTGAGTGAAGCTGAATACAACTCCAGCAAAGGTTTTGATGAGAGAACCATGTTAGAACAAGGTTAAAAGCTCAGATAAGTACATATTCGTAGAGCTGGGTTGAAATAATCGATTTTCCGATTTTTAATCGATTTGCATATTAATCACCGATTATCGATTCGTACGTCCAAAGATCGATTTTTTTTTAAAAAATTTTAAATTATTATTATTATTATTATTATTATTATTTATTTTTACAACTTTCAACAAAATTCTTTTCTACATTTCCCTCAGTGAACTTCAATCTACCTTCAAGAAAGATCATTCAGGACTCCTGGATGATCTTTCTTGAAGGTAGATTGACCCTTAACCTTTTCATCAGTCTTCCATCAGTAACTACCAATACTTGTAAGATTTGCTGTTTAATATTGATATAATACTAGTTTTAATATGTTGCTTCTCTACACAGTCATGAAGTGAAGGAAACGGTTCAAATACATTTTTCATTTTTAATAACATTAACCCCCGGATCGAATCGAAATCGGATCGAATCGGAAATCAGATAGAAATCGGAGCGAATCGGATGGGATCTGAGAAATCTGAAAAAATCGATTTTGAAACGTAAAAATCTGAATCGAATCGATTCTTGAAATCTGAATCGAAACCCAGCTCTACATATTCGGCATCATTTAAATTAATCCAATCTTATACTTTTCGACAAAAGATACATATTTTACTGCAAATATCACCAGAAATTTCTACCCTTCCGACTCTTTTGCAGTGTGTAAGGTAATGTGGAGAGTGGGGAGTCGGAGCGAGCAGAGATGGGGGTATCAGGCAGTGACATTTTCATTAGTTCATTGTCAGGTAAAGCTCCATAGACCACTGGGTTGACATATAAGACGTTTTCTCACACTGCTCACATGAACGATTCGACGGAGAGGAGCGGATCTTAACTCGGTGAACACGTGCGGAACTGCAGCGCTTTATCTTGGTCCATCTATTGAAATGCTAAAGAAATATTTACCTTTGCTGCCACACCTTTTCCTGCCTCTCCATAATCACCGCACTACTTCATGTTTAGAAGTGTGATATTTTAAAAAAAAGGAACCCAATCCTCTCTCTCTAAACTACATGTTGTATTGAGCGCTCTAGTTGTGTAACATTAAAGAAATACTGTTGAGAGTGTTATTTAACCATGTTTCTGTGCATTATAAACGTTAAATATTGTACAGAGGTGGGTACAATATTTAACAGAGGTGGGAGTAAACAAAAATGTACTTAAGTAAGAGTACTGTAACTTGACATCTGATAACCTATACAATTTGAACTGTAAATGGAAGGCCAAAACACTAAATAAGGATAAACTGTGGTCTTTAAAAATTGAACATTATTTCTGCAGAGTGATAAACACAAATGTTCAGATGACTTTACATTGTCAACATAAAGCTTTAAAAAATGTATAAACTTGAAACTTGTAGATTTGTAAATTAAAACTTGTAGACTTTCTCACAGTAGGAAGAGTAACTAAAACCTTTACTCAAGAGTACTGTTAAACCATTTTTACTCCCAATTAGTCAAGTGGAAGTAAAATTATGGGTCCTGAAAGTATAATTGTATTAAAGTCCTAGGTACCGAAACTAATCTTTTATCAGGTGACATTCAGATTAATTTGTTTGTGCGATTGATTTGAGTTATAACTGAACATAGATAGTAAAAATATGTTTTAATATAGGATTTAACATGTCAGGGCCAGAAAATTAGTGTTGTGAATGGGGAAATGACCATGTGTGTATCATGAGTGTTGTGAATGGGGAAATGACCATGTGTGTATCATGAGTGTTGTGAATGGGGAAATGACCATGTGTGTTTCATGAGTGTTGTGAATGGGGAAATGACCATGTGTGTAGCATGAGTGTTGTGAATGGGGAAATGACCATGTGTGTATCATGAATGTTGTGAATGGGGAAATGACCATGTGTGTAGCATGAGTGTTGTGAATGGGGAAATGACCATGTGTGTATCATGAATGTTGTGAATGGGGAAATGACCATGTGTGTAGCATGAGTGTTGTGAATGGGGAAATGACCATGTGTGTATCATGAATGTTGTGAATGGGGAAATGACCATGTGTGTAGCATGAGTGTTGTGAATGGGGAAATGACCATGTGTGTTTCATGAGTGTTGTGAATGGGGAAATGACCATGTGTGTAGCATGAGTGTTGTGAATGGGGAAATGACCATGTGTGTAGCATGAGTGTTGTGAATGGGGAAATGACCGTGTGTGTATCATGAATGTTGTGAATGGGGAAATGACCATGTGTGTATCATGAATGTTGTGAATGGGGAAATGACCATGTGTGTAGCATGAGTGTTGTGAATGGGGAAATGACCATGTGTGTAGCATGAGTGTTGTGAATGGGGAAATGACCGTGTGTGTAGCATGAGTGTTGTGAATGGGGAAATGACCATGTGTGTAGCATGAGTGTTGTGAATGGGGAAATGACCATGTGTGTATCATGAATGTTGTGAATGGGGAAATGACCATGTGTGTATCATGAGTGTTGTGAATGGGGAAATGACCATGTGTGTATCATGAGTGTTGTGAATGGGGAAATGACCATGTGTGTATCCACTGCAAAAGCAAGCATTTAACTGATCTGGAGAATTCCCACAGAGAATCCAGGAAAACAGAGAATCCAAAATCAGAACTGACACGATATCTTAAGCTGACGCAATTACAGCGGTCGATGCTGAAGCTGTGCAAGTGCAGCGGGAGCAAATTGCTGATCACAAAATCAATGTATGAAAGATGTATTTGTGTGACAAAAATCCTATTCTTTCCTTCATTACAACTGTTATAAACTGTGCATCTCGTCTCAGAGGGAAATCTGAGAGGAAAGAAGTGGTTTTGAGTGCAGCTACAACATTCTTTATGTGAGTGATGTTTCTAGAGAAGACCTTGATGGCCAATTGAGGGACAAAGCCGCAAACGAGATGGAATAGTTGGACCCTGACTAGAGTTTATATCATGATTTTATAGTTATAGTTAGTTTATGGGAGGACTGTTATTGAACACTAACTCTAGACAATGGTGGTGTCTGATGGTCTGACAGGTAGGAGGCAGCAGTGCACCAACCATGCCGAGTCTGCCGGAAAACAATAATGAGAAAAGATAGCGGCGTTTGCTATCTTGAAACTACAAACAGTTGCTCGGATGAAGTACAGCGTGGCACTCGAGGACCTGTTGAAATATTGGGAATACGAGCACCTTGAGGACTCGTCTGACAAAATGTAGAGCACAACAAAAAGTAGGGCTTTATTCAAGAAATTAAAAGTAAAAGTGTAAAATTATAATAACATTTAAATTGATTTAAATTATTCCAACAGGCTGTTTCCATTGAAGTTCTTGAATCTGTGTATGGTTTGTTCTTTCGTTTTTATGTCCAAACGAGAGAAAAACAAACGCACACAAATACCTTAGCAAACAAAGTGACACATTGCAGACACTTTTACACTTTAACACTGAGCTAAGTTGGTATGTAGTGTGTCCAAAGGGGCTGAAGGGCTTTAGCGGGCCGTGCTGATGTGGGTACTCAAAATGATCTCCATTGACCGATAACGTCATAATATTAAACAAACAAAACAAAATTACTTTTTTTTAAATGGAATTTTTGTGTGTGTGTTTTTTTTTCAACTTCAAATTGTATTAATGTTTTTTCGGTTTAAAATGAAAAAAACAAACCCTAAAGAACAAACCATACACAGATTCTCATGATTTTCATCACGTAAATTTTGCACTTCAGGAAATTAATCATTAAACAAAAGAATGACTTATGACAAACCATATGCTTTTGCTAACAAGAGTATTGTCTGTAGCCCTCTCCATTGAAAAGACTGAAGCTGATATATTATTGCTTAACTTCCAGCCTTCTTTTCTCTTTTAAAGTTTTTCTATAAAAATCCACGTCTCTCAGTCCCACATACAGGAGCAGACTGTAGCGTTGGTCCTCCCACCTGCCTGCTGTCTGTGCTTCTTTTAAAGCAGATCCATCCATCGTGTCCTGCCTCCCCCGTTCACCTCCTACCACACCATTCATCTTCATCATCATCATTGTATCCTCGTTCAAACGGCTCTCAGCTCTTTGTCTAAGTCACTGTCGACGGGAGATGTGCACCCATATCTCCTCGGAGCTGTTTTCACTTTACAGTCCAGTGTAGAACTTAAAAACATACACCCATTTCAGGGTTTCGATTCCAGAACAAATGAACCTCAAAATTTTCAACACAATTTTAAGCTGTGTATTTGCTGTATTTACGTTTCTCGGGTAAACCATGAAAGTGGTTTTGTGTAGTGATGGACACAAAAATATATAAGATACACATGTAATAATCTGCCATATATCACTGTTTCAAATGTCTTTGTTAAACCAAAAACTGTTTGAGAAATATGTCGGTGTAATCCCTCATTCGTCCAGGCGTGTTCCATAGTAGAAAAAACTTCAGTTGTAGTCATCTGGATTCAGTTAGAAAAAATAGACGTTTCGACTCTCATCCAAGAGTCATTGTCAATAAAAGTCTCTCCCATAGTGGCCAACCTGTACATGGAGCACTTTGAGAAGAAGGCACTGGCCTCATTCTCAGGCATAGCCCCAAAACTGTGGCTTCGCTATGTCGATGATACGTTTGTAACAATCAAGAAACAAGAGCTGGAAACCTTCTCTGATCACATCAATGCTGTGGACCCACATATCAGGTTTACAAGAGAAGACGCTAAGGAGAATCGCTTGGCCTTTCTTGATTGTTCCACGATCAGAGGAGAGGACGGGAAGCTCCAAATAGAAGTATATAGGAAACCTACACACACGGACCAGTATCTGCTCTTTGGTTCCAACCACCCACTACAGCACAAGCTGGGTGTGATCAGAACCTTACAATACAGAGCTCAAGGTGTGCCCACCAGCTCAGAGGGCAAGAAGAAAGAGGAAAACATGTCCGAAATGCCCTCTCAGCCTGTGGTTACCCCGCTTGGGCTCTCAACAGAGTGAAGAGAACCAAGAAGCAGGACAAAAGGGAAACTGAACAGAGAAGGAAGGGTGTTTCTATCCCTTATGTGTCTGGCCTGTCGGAAAAACTGCAGAGAATTTTTAGACAACACGAAGTCCCTGTTTATTTTAAACCAGAAAAACACTTTAAGACAAAAACTGGTTCATCCTAAGGACAAGTTGCCGACTCAAAAACAGAGCAATGTAGTTTACTCGATCCAATGCAGTGAAGAAAGCTGTAAAGAACGTTACATAGGTGAGACGAAACAGCCTCTACACAAGAGGCTTTATCAGCACAGAAGAAATACAAGTTCAGGACCTCAGAGTGCCGTGCATCTCCATCTTGAAGCCTCTAATCACTCGTTTGAAGACGGTGAGGTGAAGGTTTTAAGCAGGAGAAAAGATGGTTTGAAAGAGGAGTCAAGGAAGCTATTTTTGTTAAAAAAGAAAGACCTTCTTTAAACAGAAATGGAGGGCTAAGATTCAATCTTCCTGGTATCTATAATGGTATACTGAACCCCTGGAAAGGTAGAGGACCAGGACAAGGACATTTAGATGCTAATCAGGTACTCAGGGTGGTTGAGCCAGGGTCTCACAAAGACAAAGAGGATTCTAATAGCCCATTAAGATTCTGAATAGGCTAGCTCGGTAGATACAAGGGGGGAGTTTCTGTTGAAACAAACAACTCTTGCTACTTCAGGAAAGCTCCGCCCAATGGGCGGGTCTTACCACAGAACAGTATTAATATCGGAGTTCTCGATCTAAATTCTTTTATTGACAATGACTCTTGGATGAGAGTCGAAACGTCTATTTTTTCTAACTGAGTCCAGATGACTACAACTGAAGTTTTTTTTCTACTGTTTGAGAAATACATTTTTCATAAACAAAATTGAATATGCCAACTGAATTACATAATGATATGGTTTCATATGGATCCAGGTGAGTGAGAAGAGTTCTGCAATGCACTGTAAAAGGAAGAAAATGTCTCTTAAAGAAAATTACCTGATGAATGAATCAAAACAACATCAAAACAAAATGAATCCCTGACCAGGTGTAGGCTAAACCCAAAGCTTATTGTGTGCATGCAAAATGTAAATGTATCTAAAAAAATAATACAAAATATTAGTCAGATAGAATCAACAGATTTTCAGGGCGGTTTAAGGAGAGTAATAGCCCTCAAGACAAAAGACTCCACTGTGTCCAGTAGCGTGAGCAACACAGCCAGCATCCAGGGGGAGCTAGGTCTGGAAACATTATTATTCTTTTGAAAATGGGTTGAACTCTTAAAGTTTTACACCAACTGTTCCATTTTCTTAATATACTGTACAGTGTTCTCTGATATAGCAAAAATCTAACATCCAACATTTTGCTACCAACCAGGAAGCTTCTTCAGGGCTGGGATTAGTGACTGACCTTAAGCTCTATCTAAAAGACCTTCGTACGGCTTGGTCAGATGTGAGAAAGCTGAAAGCACAGTCCTCTATGTCTGTTTAAGGTCAGCCTCAAAGATCTTTCATCAACGACCTCCTTCACCCCTCTTTCAAACCATCGAGAAACAGAAATGTGCCCCTTTTGTCAAAAGTGTCAGTCAAGACCAGAGGAGGTTTTATGGCCATGTTCATAGAGGCGTTTCTCGAATGGTTGAGCTGTTTCACCAATATACATGCTTTTATAACCTTCCAACATCAACCTTTTCTCAGCCCAAGCAATCACCAAGTTCATATTGTGTTTTTCCCCACTGTCAAATGCTGTTCCCAACAACCTTATTCTGTACAATACTCCTACCTCAACCTACACATTTACACGCCCTTTTAGCTCATTTGTAGAGAATTTCCCATTATGATCTGATTACTTTCATCAGCGCAATCCCGAAAACATTTCCTCTGTTATCGACCAGCGTTAGTTCAGCGAAGACTACAAGATGGTAATGATCCTCTTGTGTTTGTCGTATAGAGAGACATGTTGATCTATCTCACTCCGCTCCTGTCTCCCTAGTGCTGCTCCTCATTCCGAACCATCCATTCTTTATAAGCCCAATCAGTCACCGCACTCCCCTGACGCCTCTATCTCTCACTTTTCTCTCTCTCTCTCTATCTATCTCCCTTTGTCAGCAATATTGCACCTTTCGCATCCAAAAAAACGTATTCTTTAAACATCTACCACCTTTCTCATACAGATTAGTGGTTGGTCCCATATTCGGGCTTTGTGCCTGATTCACGATTGACTGACAAAGAGAGGGAGAGAAACGTATAAATCAAAAGCCGTAAAGCAAATGGAGTGTTAATTGTCTAGTGGCGTTGAAAAATGGTTTGGGCTTCTTACCTGAATAAATCATTGTCCCAGCAATGATGCAGATATATAGTATTTTTACTCGTCTGCAGCAAATGAAGTTAGTACAAAGGGTTAATGCATCCTTTACGAAAGGTTTTCTTGCAGATTGTCGCGGTCTAGATTAAATACAATACATCCATGTCAAATTAATGCCCCAAAAGTTCTATTTTCACCCACCCCCTATCTCCTCCCGCTGCTCTGTACTTCCTTGCAGTCATCCCAAATATTTTGACTCCAGGGTATACACATAGAGTTAGAAAATGTCACTTAGCCATTTTTCTACAATAAAAAGTAGGGACATGAGACAAGATATTGCAAGGTAAAAATGCTACAATCTTGATAAATATGAAATTAGCTTGTGCGGTTTCTACAATGTTCTACAATGACCACAACAGCATAAAATAAATGAAATTGTGTAGTCTCGTTTTGTGGAACCA